>NC_056726.1:479359118-479452078 GCF_019279795.1 Protopterus annectens | reverse complement strand
AAAAATGAAAGGAATAAATTAGTTGGACAGGGGAATGATTATATAATCTGAACTCATGAATTGTTATATACTTAAAAGTTTTGTGTTCTGGAAATTGAAAATGTGTATATAGAAAAATTGGATGATGTATATGTGTAAAAAAAAAAAAAAACACTGCTCTATTTGGTAAGGCCAAATGAAAAAACACCAGCACCCGTGATGAGCTGAGAGAACTGTAAGAGCTTTATTGAGCTGAAATACTAGACCGGTTTCAGCACATGGCTTTCATCAGTAGATTAACTCAGAGTAAAAGAAAAGCCCAACATTAAATATCTCTGCCCATGAGGTAGTATGACATCATTTCCTGTCTAGAAAAATATAAAACTTAAACCTCTTTTGCCATTGATTAGAGCCATACTCCAGGACACTACAGAATTTTTACAAATAGTTTCAGATTCACAATTAGAGCCACATTGGCTAATGTGTACTCTTGATGTCAAATCTCTTTACACCAGTATTCCACACTGGGCTGGATTAGCAGCATTGGATTTTTAGCTGAACAAAGCAGGCATTTATTCCCCTGGATTTAACACCTTATTGATTTTTATGGCCGAACATCTCCTCACCAAAAATGTCTTTTATTTTAAAGAGGATTGCTACTGGTAGATACAGGGTACAGCTATGGGTACTTCATTTGCACCTATTTATGCTGACCTTTACGTGGGGTATGTTGAGGAACATATTTATGATGAGCTTCATAATGTATACATGCCTGAAACTGACATCTGGAGAAGGTACTTGGATGACTGTTGGCTGGTCTGGAAAGCGGGAAGTAACTATTTACAGGAGTTTGTTGAACATCTTAATGGTAATATGTGGGCTGCAGAGTTTACGGTTGATTACCATCATAATGAAATACACTTCTTAGACGTTTTTTTACAGCACCAACCAGATAACACCCTTAAAACTTCTGTATATCGTAAATTTCCAGAATATAACACCTTGTTACATGCCAACAGTCTACATCCCAAGCACACTATTAATAATATCCCTAAATCCCAGTTTTTGCGGGTTAAAAGGATTTGTTCCTCTGAACAAGACTTGAGACAACATCATAAAGATCTTGCCAAAAGGTTTCTCACAAGGGAATATTCTAGACATACTGTTTGTTCAGCCATGCAATGGAGTAAAAATCAGACCAGGGATACATTATTGGAATACAGAAAACACCATAGGCAGACTAATCAGGAGACCTTGAGATTTGTCACTACATATGGTAGAAATACTATGCATCTTTTGGACATTGTAGATAAACATTGGAATATATTGAAGTCGCATACTTTATTAGAGGACCACTTGGGGGATAGGTGTTCATTTTCATATAGAAAGGGCAAGACACTGGGATCTCATTTCTCTCATTATAAGAAAATAACATCAAGGGATGATACTCCATATCAGAGGACCCTCACGGGTGAAAAATTAGTTGGATCCTACCCTTGTGGACACTCTAGTTTTTGCAGTTATATTTTTAAAACTAAAACATTTACTAGCAAGAACACCGGACATTTATACAATATCCGTTGCTTTGGTAATTGTAGTACAGATTGGATTGTCTATCTTGCAACATGCACCTGTCAAGCTTTCTACGTTGGTCAGACATCTAGACAGTTCAGAATTAGAATATCTGAACATCTGGGTGATTTTAGGAATGCTAGGGTTACCAATGCCCTATACAGACATACATTGAATCATCCTACTGCTAAATTTTCATTTACCATTAGAGACAACATTATAGGCAATCAGGCTTTCAAAACTGGATGGCATGGAATTCTTTATAACAAAGAAAGGAAATGGATAGTGAAACTTGGAAGTCTGTTCTCCCCGGGACTTAATGACAAACTTTAAATATTTTCTCTATTATATTATATGTATGTGCCAGATTTATTGTTGTTTGATAAATTTATTTCATACACATGCTTTTTGAATTTATAAATTTATATAAGTATACATTTATTATTTATATTTTTCTAGACAGGAAATGATGTCATACTACCTCATGGGCAGAGGTATTTAATGTTGGGCTTTTCTTTTACTCTGTGTTAATCTACTGATGAAAGCCATGTGCTGAAACCGGTCTAGTATTTCAGCTCAATAAAGCTCTTACAGTTCTCTCAGCTCATCACTGGTGCTGGTGTTTTTTTCATTTGGTCTGACTAGCTTGGTTGCCTTGCACCAGCCGTACTTGCTAGCTTCCTCTTTGACTCATTCTGTTTGGTAAGGGCCTTGGTGTGTCTTATATTCCTGAGCCCACAGCCAATTCAAGCTGATGGGACC
The DNA here is from genome assembly GCF_019279795.1 of Protopterus annectens. Lineage (NCBI taxonomy): Eukaryota > Metazoa > Chordata > Ceratodontiformes > Protopteridae > Protopterus > Protopterus annectens. Next base: position 479,449,765 of record NC_056726.1, on the reverse strand, counting down.
TTAGTTTTATATGTCATCTGAAGGCCAGTACACGTGGGAGGTCAGGACCCACTTTATGCTGAGTTTACATGTTCACAGTGGAAAAGTAAGCCAGGTGTCTAGGCTGGGAATAGAAACAACAGCCTTCTGATCTTCCAGGACCAAAGACTACTGTGCTAACTGTTGATCCATGATAATGTCTTGGACCATCCTTCTAAGCTTCCAAAAGTGCTTTTACATTAGAAACATTATTGTTGATAAACACAGGACAATTGCCAACTACCATTTTCACATTTTATTTGCCTGTAAAGTGGCCACATTGTTTTTGTCATTGTAAAAGTTGGATTCTCGGATCTCTTCTCATTTAAGGTTTATTTTTATCTCATCTAAGATATTCATTGTGTTACCCTGCTGCAGTCATCACACTTGGGTTATCCTGTCGTCAGGCGGTCCCGCAGTCGGCCGGAATTCCAAAGTCTTGGTCCGGCGTCGGTTGCTGTCACTTCTTCCCTGACGTCAGTGTGCCAGGGGTATATATAATGCATCCGACGCCATTTTCTTCAGTCTTTCTTGCCGCGCAGTGCCTGAAGCAGAAGCAGTTCGCAAGTGCCATTCGGCCCACTCCTGAGATTTTCAAAGTCAAATTTCAGATCCGAAGTCTTCAATAAAGCTAAGTACCCCGTTGTGGAAACTTTTCTTGCCTCAGACCGATGTCAGAAAAAGTTAACAGTTGTATTTCTTGTGGGAAACAAATACCTCATAAGGATTTTCATTCTTACTCCATACCTTGCCCAGGCCCAGACCACAACGTCACTGGTTGTCGTTTATGTGCTAGGTTTAATAAGCGTACTATAAAAAGACGCTTTGATTTCACACGACACTACTTCGGTAGAAAATTTAACTACACTATGCTGTCGGAGCAACCGACTACCGGCGTGCACAAAAAACACAAGGATAAGGACAGGCAGCCTAGACCCAAGCCAGACTCTGAGGCCTCGGCTGGTCCGGTCTCCGGTTCACCGGTCTTCAGTGAGGCTCCGACACAGCCCCTGACTACCGCAGATCTGGGACCCGAGACCGCTTCGGAACTTTTGTCAGAAAGTGCTAGGCCGATGCAGCCATTTTGTTTAGCCCCTTACGACGACACTGCTAAAAAAAATGTCGGTGCTGCAGAAACTCCTTCGGTTTCTGAAGGCGTCTTTAGACCGACGATGCTCACTATAAAAACGTACCCTAAGACTAAGACTCCTATTAAACCTAAAAAGACTGCACTTCAGTCTCCAGTTCAAGGCCCCATGCCTAAGAAACAGATGTTCAAAATGGCTGAAGATTTGATCTCTTTAATCAGGGGTTCCCAACCCCCACCCGACAAAAGGCCTAGACAAGAGGAAGAATATGCCTCCTCTGAACAAGTGTCTATTTCCTTAGGCTCTTCTGAGGACCAAGATTAATCCTTCTCCCCTTATGAAGATTCTGATGCTGAGGATTCTATACCCTCAGCTTCTCCTCCTGAAGACTACTCCTTTGGGGAAACTTTACACACTATGAGGGAACATTTTCACTTGGAAGGTCAGGACTACTCTGACTCAAAGAAAAAGCTCAGAGAGTTTTATTTTACTCCCCCAGCACAGACCACTTGCCATCCCCCCAGTTTTAGATATTGTGGATGATGTTTACTTAGAATCCAGTTTGAACCCAGATTCTCTGCCTCCTGCTCCGACCAAACTGACAGATACTATAGAGTGCCTGATTCCCACAAATTTCTTTATAAAAGCCCTGTTGCTGATCCAGAGACTAACTCCCAGGGTCCCAAAGGGGCTAAGGCTTCTATGGCAAGAAATCCTGTACCCTCTTAAGGGGACTCCAGAGCACTAGACAGGTGGGGGAAAAAGGTTTACACCTCAGCCACTCTAGCTATGAGGGCACTAAAATGCCAATTCCACATGCTAAAATATCAGCAATTTCTTATGTCTCTGTTAAAACAAAAAATAATGAGCACACTCCCTCAACAGTCTGAATTGAAAGAAATGCAGGATCTGTTGCATGCAACTGAACAGGTGGGCAAACATACTTTACAATGTGGGTTTGATTCTTTGGAGGCTTCCTGCAGAGCAGCTGTCACTGGGTCTGTTATACGTAGGCATGCTTGATTAAAGGAACAAACTCTGCCTGATCATGTTAAAGCAAAGCTTCTAGATGCTCCCTTACAGCAGGATGTTCTTTTTGGAGTTAAAGCAGAAGAAGTCTTAAAGAAAATGGAGGATAAGGCAAAATCTATGCAGACAGTCAAAGATTTCTACAGGTACAGCCCTCGCTTCAGCAGAAATTGGCCAACAAAAAATTGGTCCTTTCCAGCTACTGACAGACCACAGAGGGGTAAATACAGACATCCAAGAGGCAGAGGACAACCACAAGCCCAGTACAAACCTCGCCAATGGGGCACTGCAACACAGAAGGGAGGAGAAGACAGGTCCCAAACTACCAGGAGGCAAACTCAATGACTTGCACCTCATCTGGCCAAGCAACACTCTCTTGGCAGCCCCCTTGGGAGGAAAACTCGCACTTTTTTCAGACAACTAGCACATTGTCACAAAGGACAAATGGGTCCTAGACATAATTTCACGAGGATACAGATTCCATTTTCACACCTTGCCAATGAAAAGAGGAATGCCAAACCTGCCACAAAATCAATGGGCAGAGGCACAAAAACAAATTACAGCTCTCATGGACATGAGAGCCATTCAACTGGTACTTACTCGAGAGCAAGGTCAAGGATTTTACTCAAGACTTTTTCTAGTGCCCAGAAAGGACAATGCTTGGAGACCAATTCTGGACCTTTCAATTCTAAACACCTTCTTACAAGTACCCAAATTCAAGATGCTAACACTACAGCAGCTTCTTCCCATGTTGGGCAAGAAAGCATGGCTAGTAACGTTGGACCTCAAGGAGGCATACCTGCATGTTCCTATCAGACAAAGTTGCAGAAGATACCTCCGTTTCATTGCAGGTTCAACCCATTACCAATTCTCTGCACTGCCCTTTGGCTTATCTACTGCGACCAGGGTCTAATTGCATACTGCAGACAAAGAGGAATTCAAATATACCCATACCTGGATGACTGCCTCATCCAAGCAGAAAGCAAGGACATCCTCTTACAACATCTGGCTTTTGTAAAACATCTTCTAAGTTGCCTGGGGTACACAGTAAACGAAAAGAAATCAAAACTAGTACCCTCACAAAATATGACATTCTTTGGTGCCAGCTTGAATACAACAGCCCAGAAGGCTTATCTGACGCCAGACAAACAACTACAACTGACTCAATAATTCAAAACAATGGCAACAAAGACCCAACTATCTGCAAGAAAAATTCTGCAGGCCTTGGGCTTCATGGCATCTTGCATACTACTAATACCATTTGCAAAGCTGCATATGAGGAAATTACAGTGGTACCTAAAAAGCGTATGGTCTCAACACAGCCACAGCTTGGACACAGTGATATCTCTCATTCCCTGCCTACAACAGGAGTTTCTGTGGTGGTCACAGGCATGTCACCTCAACAAGGGTCAGCCTTTCACCTTGCCCCCAGCCAGGCAAACTATGACAACAGATGCATCGGACTACGCCTGGGGGGCACACATGGCAGGACAGTGCGTTCAAGGCGTATGGACTGTAGATCAAAGGAATCTGCACATCAATCAAAAAGAGATGCTAGCTTTTACAGAATGCTCTGACAACCTTCAAGAATCTATTACATCCAGGACAACTTACAGTAAGGACAGACAACACCACAGTAATGTGGTACATAAACAAACAGGGGGTACACACTCCTACCCTCTATGCAGGCAAGCAATGACCTTGTGGAACACAGCTCTGGCTTACCAAGTTCAGTTACAAGCTCAATTCCTGCCAGGAAAAAAGAACACATTGGCAGACAACCTCAGAAGAAACATCATGGATCCCCACGAGTGGAAACTGGATCCACAAGTATTTGCAATGATAACTCAAAAATGGGGCCTTCCAGACATAGACCTGTTTGCCAGTCCTCAAAACTATCAACTAACAAAATTTTTTACAAGGACACTTCACCATCAAGCTTGGAAAGTGGACGCACTCTCATTCAGTCGGAAAAACCTGACAGTATATGCCTTCCCTCCATTGCCTCTCCTCACAAAGGTGCTTCTGAAAGTCAGAAAGGAGAGACCACGACTGATACTCACAGCCCCAGACTGGCCACGCCAGCACTGGTACCAACGATTGAGGAATATGGCCCAGGGCCCCCCTTAGATTTTACCACAAATTGCCCATTTGCTCACACAGCAAAACAATCAGATTCTTCACAGCCAGCTCAAAACCTTAAATCTGGCTGCATGGCAAATCACCTAAGCATCCAGCCAGCTCCCCTTTCCCAAGCAGTTATGGGTGTTATTCTGGAAGCTAGGAGGCCCAGCACCAGGAAGGCCTATTCAGATAAATGGAAAAGGTTTTGTGCCTGGAACCAAGCTAAAGGCCAAAACACACTTCATCCTCACATGCCTCAGATTCTACAGTATTTAACTGAGATGTTACACAAAGGACTTTCTTTTTCTTCCATTAAAATCCATGCATCAGCCATTTCAGCCCACTACAACACAGATCCACCCATATTTTCGCATCCGCTTCTAAGGCAGTCCCTCAGAGGGGCAAAAAACATTAAGCCCCCCAGGAGAGCACCTACACCAACATGGGACCTCAATTTTGTTCTGGAAAAACTTATGCTACCTCCCTTTGAACAAGCTTTCTCTGCAGATCTACAGTTCCTGTCATGGAAGACTGCCCTGCTGCTAGCAATAACTTCAGCTAGAAGAGTCTCAGAGCTGCAGGCACTAATGGCAGTGGAACCTTTCCTCATTTTCCATCAAGACAGAGTTTCTCTACGAACTAATCCTTCCTTCATGCCTAAGGTGGTTTCCAGTGTGGCTTTAAATCAAACCATCCACTTACCCACCTTCTTCCCAAATCCACAGAACAAAGGAGAAAGACTCCTGCATTCCTTGGACATTCACAGGCAACTTCGTTACTACTTGGATAAAACTAAGGCTTTCAGAAAATCTGACCAGCTCTTTGTATCCTATGCTACAGCTTCACAAGGGAAGGCTATATCAAAACAAACCATTTCCAAATGGATAGGACATTGCATTCGTTTTTGCTATACCCATCATGGAAAACCAGTTCCTGCTACCATTAGGCCCCACTCTACCAGGGCAACAGCTACATCTACAACCTTCCTCAGGGGGGTTCCAACCAAGGAGATTTTGGAAGCTGCAACTTGGAGTTCAGTACACACCTTTACCAAACACTATCACTTACCACTCTACTCTAAGACTAGGGCTGGCTTCGCCACTGCAGTTCTGCAGGACCTTCTAGCCTCCTCTAACCCTCTATAACTCCTCCACCCATCCTTAGCTTTGGGATTCTACCCAAGTGTGATGACTGCAGCAGGGTAACACGATGAACATAGTACAGTTTTGTACCTACCATAAATGTAGATGTTCGAGTGTACACCCTGCTGCAGTCCAGGTTACCCTCCCTCCATCCCCTCTGATCTACCTGGCTAAATCTCAACAATACCTTCCTGATGTATTTGCTTATAGCTGGAGGGATTTTGTGTTTGTTCAAAAATTACATAATTTGGTACTAATTACTGACCACCTTTTTGGGGGCACCTGACATCTGGGGCAAGAAAAACTGAAGAAAATGGTGTCGGATGCATTATATATACCCCTGGGGCACTGACGTCAGGGAAGAAGCGACAGCAACCGATGCCGGACCAAGACTTTGGAATTCCGGCCGACTGCGGGACCGCCTGATGACAGGATAACCCAAGTGTGATGACTGCAGCAGGGTGTACACTCGAACATCTACATTTATGGTGGGTACAAAACTGTACTTTTGCTAACTTTGCTTACAAAGCAGAAAATGTTTTGCCTTTAAAAAAGGTGCTGGAGCTAACTGGGGTTGAATAGCTGATGTTGAATCCTGCCTCCCTCAAGTGTTTTTTTTTGTTTGTTTTTTTACCTTCATTGAAGAGTGGTATGTCATCAACAGTTCTTTAAAAGAAGCATCCATAAAGTGGACAAAAATGAGCATCTTAAGTGACTTGGAAAGTATGCATTAATCAGGTGCATTTTGGCTTAGTGATTTGGAAAGTATGCATTAATCAGGTGTATTTTGGCTTAGTGAAGTTAAATGTATTTAACACAGTCTGCAGTGTATGATATTACCACAGTATGGGAGTTTATCATCATACATTTAACTAACATAGGTCCCAGTTGTACTATTTTTCTGTGGGCGAGAGGTGCAACAGACCCCCTTCCCCTGCAAAAGTGCTCTAAAATTGCCTTCACAAATTCACTTAAAAGTGATAATATGCATCATGGGATACTGTATTCAACAGATCAATCTTCAATGAGCTCAGCTGTAGTAAAGCCAAGTAGACTGGATTAATCAACTATTTATTAAAAATAAATGAATCCAGTGTTTCATAATGGGGGGGGGGCAGGCAATGTCAGTGATCTGTACCTTATTGTAGGAATAAAGTTTTGAGTCAGTCCCACTCTCAACCAAATTTTAGACCTGAAAAGCTGTTGGCATTTTGTAAAGACATTCTTGTTCAATTTTCTTTTTTTCTTTCTCTAGTCTTACTGTGGCACAGTGATTAAAGGTCACATCACTGTTTTGTTTTCAGGTAACAATGTCCCTGAGAAAGTTAGAATGTAGCAAGCTTCAGAAACTTGGTGACAGCCTTATGTTTGACTAGTAATATTAGTTGTAGTACTAGTAGTCTGTTGCTACTACTGAGCTTTAAAATTTTGTCTTTAAACTGTGAAACTAGTCTAGTGGTTAATTTTACTGATACTATTTCCCACTTCAAAGGCATTTTGATTATTCAAACTTTAATTATTTAATAGTCAGTAGGAGACGGCCGCAAAAATTGGTAAAGACCGCCATTTCCTTGAAAAGAATTCTGTAAAGGTTAGCCATCTGAAATTCCAAAGAATGCAGATGTGGTCCTCGGAATAGTGAGAATAATTGTGTGAAAAATATTTTATTGTTTTCTGAGTTTAAGATCACAGTGTTGCAACTTACTCCTCTTAGCTTCGTCGCCTCCACCTGAGCAACAGTATCAGAGTTAGTACAGTAAACTCTCGGTTAACCGGCACACCTGGGGATTGGTAGATGCTGGATAGTTTCTGGGTGCTTGAGAGTTACTATTAAAATAGGCCTGACTAATACTGTATGTTATACTACTTGTTTGGTTTGACTTGTTCTTGGGTTGGGGGTAGAGGGAATTTATTCCTGTCTTCTTTTTTAAAACTCTGAAAACGTAAGGTATGATGTTATGTGATCCTATCTCGCCTACATTCTGTACTGATGGGCTCGGAGCCGATCCCTCGGCTCCGACTCGGCACGCTATGCTATAGAGCGAGGCCTCTTATTGGCTGAGCTATTTCTTATCCCAGGATGCACCACCACTAATCCCCCAGATCTCGTTTGCCGCTTACAAGCTAAGACGTGGTCTCAACTTGGCTGGGCTAAGTACTAATTTATTTAGACTTTTCCTGTCAGGAATTTGCTCGTTTTCAACCCAAAAGCTGTTTTAACAGCTATTGTTGTGATACGTGTGTGTATTTGGTGATTTTGTTGAGAAATTTGTCTTTTTCGTTAAGGGAAGGTTTCCCGTTTTAGTTAGAGGGGCCTTCCCCTTTTTGCTATTCTAGCATTTATTTGTGGGTCAAGTACCCGTTTTAGTTAGAGGGTCTTGACACTCTCTTTCTGTGTTTTTCTTGTGCAAAAAAAAAAAAACTTTATATTTTGAACTTAAACTAGCTAGTTTTTGGTGCTATCTTAGATAGCTGTGTTATTTCTCTTTAGTCATGTCCAAAGAGCATAACCCCTCCGGGTTTAAAAAATGCACGAGGTGTGGTTTTAAGATGTCCATAACGGACGACCACTCCTTGTGCGTTTATTGTTTAGGCGCCAAGCACCTACAAGAATCATGTAGCGTGTCACGCCTTCTCATCAAGGGTCCTCCAGGAGAGGAAAAACAAATTAATCCTTAAGGGGTTAATTAAGCCATCCTTCGAGGAGGCTTTATCTTCTTCTCCCTCTCCTTCAAAAAAGAAGAAAGCGTCAGCTCCGACCAGTCAGTCGGAACCGACTGCCAAAAAACCTAGGCAGACTTCTTCATCGGCTCCACGGACTTCGGAGCCGAGGGCGGACCGGTCTGCCTCGATGCCTCCAGTCTCGACCCCTCTGGTTTCGGAGCCGAGGACTGGGGCATCGAGAGGCGGGTCACCTTCATCGGCTCCACTGATATTGGAGCCGATGAGGTTGCCGGCTCAGACTCTTCCCTTCGGGCGAAGTCCTTATCGGCACCGACGGAAATTGCCTTGAGATCTCCCTCGGAGCCGATAGTTATAGAATCCATTCGGAGCCGGTCCCCTAGTCCTTTGGAGCCGATGGAGAAATCGGTTCGGACCCGATCGGTATCGTCCAGATCATCCAAGATGTCTGATTCGGACATCGACAGGGTGCTCCTAAGACTCTTCCAGTCTCCGGTGTTCCAAAAGTTAGTTTCGGCTCCAGCCCATTCGGCTTCGGAGCCGATGGTCCACCTTGCTACAATGGTTCCTCCTCCAACAGCCACGGCACCGTTGGAGCCGGTGCTGGTGGAACCGGGGGAGGTTTTAGGGTCGGGCCCGACCCTTACTCCAACTCCGGCTCTTGGGTCGGAGTTCGGTACGCGGACTTCTTCCGTCGGCCCCGGGGGGGATGCTTCGGGACTGATGTTTTCGGTCCCAAGTCTTCCTCTCGGTGCGTCGGCTGCGGGGGTGCAGTCTACCGTCGTGGCCAAGGAGGCGGGACCCTCCCGGAATTCTGGTGGTCCCGCCTTCAGGGCTATGAGGAGTGCGTTAGCCAAATCATCTTTGGCTACCTCCACGGTCTCCCCAGCTCCTTCCCTGCATACCGAGACTGGGTCTTTGGCAGTCCCCCTGTCCTTAGACAGCGGAGCCCCGGGGCCTGAGGTTACCCCCACTGGGGTTTCCCCCCCTCCTGGAGGTCCTTCTGAAGCTTCTTCGGAAGAACCCCCCAGGAAAAGATCGTGCAAGAGGAAGCACATTGACTCCCCTGATGAGTCTCTTACATCAGACACTGATCTCGATGATGCAGAGGGGTCCCCTAAGTCGTCCTCGGATGATGTCTCCTTTGCAGACATCCTGGAAGCCCTTAAACAACGAGGCGGCTGGCAGTCCAAACCCCCTTCTGCTGATGAGTCGGTGTACCTTAAGGCCTTCGGGGCTCAGCCCTCTGCCTCCTGGGTGTCTCCGCCCTTCGACGAGCTCTTGGATTTGATCTGTCGGGCTGGGAACACCCAGACTCTGTGGAACCGGTGCCTGCTCGTCCAATAAGTTCCTCGGCACCCCTGAAAAGAGTTTCTAACTAAAGGTGTGGCTGTAGATGCTTTGGTGGTGGCATCTGCTACCCAGCAAGATGTAGCAGAGGCTTCGACGTCCGTCCATCCTCCTAATAAGGAGTCTAGGAGCATGGATCGGTACGGAAAGCGCACCCTAAGTTCAGCGGCCTTTACATTAAGGTCCTTGAACTACCTTACGCACTTTACTAGATTTCAGAGGGATCTGATTAAAGAACTTTCCGATACCCTCTTGGGTAACCTGCCTGAGGAGCTGGCCCAGACGGTTGGCTCTCAGCTGGCTATATTGTCATCCATTTCAAACTCGTCCATGAGGCTCATTTCTTATGCGGCCGAAGGGGCGAGTAGAGCGGCGGGTACAGGCATTGCTCTACGGAGACCTTTTAAGTCTTCCTTTGCCGACGGCCCCTTTGATGGGTCCTCCCTGTTTGGACCCAAGGTAAAGGACACAATGACCTGCTGCGAACAGGAGGGTAAGACTCTGACTGCCGTAGGGGCACTATTTTCCACTCCCTTTCGGCCTTATCCCAAGGCTAAAAGAGGAGGGAAAATGTGGTTCCGTAGATCTCAGAAGCCTTACCCCTCTCAGCAGGAGGATCCCCCTTCCAGAGGCAGGGGAGGGGGAAATTCTTCCGGAAGACGCCGTCCCAGAGGCGGCAGAGGCCCTCGCAACACTGGAGACCACGAGTCCTTTCGTGGCTCTTCAGCCTTTCACAGTCCCTGAGGGATTGCCCGACTGTGCAGCTCCAGAGCCAGTCGGGGGTCGATTCACGAAGCACCTAAAAGCCTGGGAAGGTATCACTCAGGATCGATGGGTGCTTCGAATTATCGCCGGAGGTTACACCATCCTTCTCCACCTCAGTCCAAAAAAATCCCGGACCCGCCACCCAGTCAACGGGATACTGCAGCCTCAGAAGTTTCAAAGCTGCTGCAAAAAGGAGTTATCCAACCGGTCCCCGCAGACCAGATCGGATTAGGAACTTACTTAAGATTCTTTTTGGTGCCAAAAAAGACCGGGGACTTGAGGCCCATTTTGGACCTCAGCATTCTAAACCGTTCAGTCAGAAAGTCCAAGTTCCGAATGGTCACCCTACAAACCATTCTCCCATTGCTGGAGAAAGGTGTTTGGATGTGCTCCATAGATCTCAAGGACGCTTATTACCATATCATGGTACATCAAGCGTCCAGGAGACATCTGCGCTTCAGCCTAGGAGGCAGTCATTTTCAGTTCCAAGGCTGCCCTTTGGTCTCACCACAGCCCCCAGGGTGTTCACCAAGTGTTTGGCAGTCGTGACTGCTCACCTGAGAAGTCTAGGATTCCAGGTGTTTCCGTATCTAGACGACTGGCTCCTAAGTGCCACCTCCAAGCATCTACTACTGCGGAGCCTACAAGCCACTATATCACTGGGCAATTCCCTTGGAATCACCTTCAATTGGCAAAAGTCTGTGTTGCTGCCATCTCAACGAATAAGATTCATAGTGGTAGAGATAGACTCAAACCGAATGCGGGTCTATCTACCTACAGACAGAATAGAAACCATACAGACTCAAGTTCGAGCCTTACTTCCCAGGTCCAAAGCCCCAGCCAGAATGGTCCTGCAGCTATTGGGATCCATGTCCGCCACGGTTCTTCTAGTCCCCTTGGTAAGGTTGCACATGAGAATTCTCCAGTGGCTTCTTTCAGCTCAGTGGTCCTTTCAGGAACTTCCTCTCAGTCACCTCATATGGATCACAGAAACATGCAAACGGGACCTTCGCTGGTGGCTAGTGCCCTCCAATTTGGATCAGGGATGACCCTTTGTTCCACCTCCTCCTGCGGCCACTTTGACCACGGACGCCTCCCAGATGGGGTGGGGGGGCATTCCCTGGGCAGGTCAGTCCAAGGCAAATGGCACCCAGAAGAGACCCTACTTCATATCAACATCCTAGAAATGAGGGCGGTGCTTCTGTCCCTTCAAGCCCTTCACGATTACCTCCCTCAGGGCATAATTGCCGTTCACTCAGACAACATGTCAGTTGTCTGGTACCTGAACAAACAGGGAGGGACCAGATCCTATCCTCTTTGCAGGGAGGCCATGAGAGTCTGGGAATGGGCAGTCTTGACCAAACGCTTTCTAGTGGCTACTCATATCCCGGGCAAGTCCAATGTGATAGCCGACAGACTGAGCAGAACCATCCTCTCTCCTCACGAATGGTCTCTGAACATGACAGTTGCAAGTCAGATTTTCAGCAAATGGGGAGTTCCGTGTTGCGACCTCTTCGCGACTCCACGAAATGCAAGTGCAAAAATTCTTCTCCCTAACCCGGCTCGGGAAGAGCCCCATGGACGCACTAGCCCGTCCTTGGCCCACCGGCTTGCTTTATGCCTTCCCAGTTCCTCTCCTTCCCAGGGTGATCCAAAAGGCATCTCTTGGGGAGCAAAATGATCTTAGTTGCTCCTTACTGGCCTCGTCAAGTATGGTTTCCCTATCTTCGAAATATGCTCTGGAAGGTCCATGGTTCCTGGATCAGATCCCAGACCTTTGGTTCATCAGTCGGGACTATTCCACCAGTCCCTGCACACCTTAAAATTGACGGCTTGGCTCCTCCTCTTCCGACTATAGTCAGGAGTCATACATTGGATCCAGAGGTTGTACACATATTATCTTCGGCCCATAAGTCTGCTACAAAGAAACTGTATTCTAGCAAATGGAAAAGATTTGCTATTTGGGCTCAACTTCGGGGCCTGGATCCCATCTCTATTCCCGTGGCAGAAGTACTAAAATTTTTAACTTCTCTTTTCAATCAAGGCTCTTCAGTCTCTACCATCAAGGTTCAATTGGCAGCGATTTCCAATTTTCACGAATCTATAAACCCACCCTTAATGAGCAACAGATTATGTAAGACCTTCTTGAAAGGTGCTGTGCTTTTAAGACCTCCGATTTCTCATCCTGCTCCTCCATGGGATCTCGATGTGGTGTTACGCGCCTTAACTTCCTCCCCCTTCGAACCGGCAGCTACATGTGATCTAAAATTTCTATCGTGGAAGACTGCTTTTCTGGTGGCGATTACTTCTGCCAGAAGAGTTTCAGAGCTTCGAGCTTTGTCTGTAAAACCCCCGTACTTGGTTTTTCACAAAGACAGAGTATCTCTCAGGCCAAATCCTTCCTTTGTCCCTAAAGTTTGTTCCAGTTTCTGCCTACAACAATCGTTAGAACTTCCAGTCTTTTTTCCAAAATATTCTAACAAAGCGGAATTCATATTCCACACATTAGATGTCCACAGGCAGTTGCGTTTTTATTTAGACAGGACCAAACAAACAAGGAAAACAGATCAGTTGTTTGTATCCTTTGCAGACAATAAATTGGGAAAAGCTGTCACAAAGGTCACTATTGCCAAATGGTCACAAAGGTCACTATTGCCAAATGGATCAGGGACTGTATTACTCAAGCTTATTCTTATTCTAACAAAGAGCTTACCACCTCTGTCAAAGCTCATTCTACAAGGGCTATGGCTACTTCGATAGCATTTCATTCTAAGCTTGACATTAGTGACATTTGTGCTGCGGCTACATGGTCTTCCCCGCACACTTTCATTTCCCACTACAAATTGGATGTGGCATCTAGAGGACGAGCTTCATTTGGTTCCACAGTGCTCAGGAGTGTTTTCCAATGAGCCACCCAGGATTTAGGTGCTAGGGACGCTGTCCCATCAGTACAGAATGTAGGCGAGATAGGATCACATAACATCTTTTAGTTATGTACTTACCATAACTTTAGATGTTTGGGATCCATCTCGCCTACATTCCTAATAACCCACCCTCCTTCCCCCTTCCTTGGAGATCAGAGGATATCAGAAGGTCCGAATCCTGTTGTTTCATCTTGAAACATCTAACATGTTATATAAACAAGTTGTGCATATGTGCATGAATGCGGACAAACAAGATCTGGGGGATTAGTGGTGGTGCATCCTGGGATAAGAAATAGCTCAGCCAATAAGAGGCCTCGCTCTATAGCATAGCGTGCCGAGTCGGAGCCGAGGGATCGGCTCCGAGCCCATCAGTACAGAATGTAGGCGAGATGGATCCCAAACATCTAAAGTTATGGTAAGTACATAACTAAAAGTTTCTGTAGGTGGGGGGAGACAAAGTGCAATAATAAGAATGCTTGAGTTCCGGTTAACTGAGAGTTTACTGCAGTTGGGTTACAGGGGTGTAGAGTACAGCATGTTATGATATTTGCTGTTTTTCAATGGACTCTGTTTATTTTATATGTTTGAGGGTGTTCTGTTACAAGTCTCCAAATTGCAAAAAGGAGTCTGTCTGAAGTATGTATTTTGGTAGTATGCCATTAGTAGGCATCTGACATCCCACCATGTGTGCTCTTTCTGAAGCATTGTCTTCATCTATTTTTTTCTTTGAGTAGTCTCAAAGGAAGCTGTTTAGTTTATGCTGATTTTTATTTGCATTGTATGTTCAGTGTCAGTATAAAAGCATTTAAAATATGAGGTTTGCCTGGCCACAGGTTTACTCATTCTCAGCGGGGTGGGTTTTGGGTTTGGCATAATGGTTAAGATATTTAAATTGTTGACACAAAGTGCAGGGTTTGATTCTGACTTCAGTTTACTGACTAGGCTTAAAATGAATGATCCTTCAGGACAGTTAGCCTAATATTCACCTATGAACCTATAAATAGAACTCATCTATAGCTTTAGTTGTTGCCAGCATGCTTTTTAAGTCAAAACTTCAGTGTATACCTTTTCAATAATACAGAGGTGATGATGTCCCTCTGTCAGGCCCATGTAAGGCCTCAGAGATGAAGAGATGAAAAAAATGTATGATTATACAAGACATTAAGTAGGATCTATTGTGGGATTAGGTATGACAGGAAGGACCGGGCAGATAGGACAGGGCATGGCTACCAGCCTAGGAGAGCTTAACATAATCCTTATATTAAAAAAATTCCTATAAACTAGCTCTGATGGCAGAGGTGGGAGAGAGCCTGTACTTCATATCAGATGACCCGGATTCAGTTAGTGGGCCCATTCTTTGGAGAACCTGTATAGGGTTGGATGGGAAATAATATTGGTATGCTGACCTTGAGGGGAGGGGCTGTTTTTGCCACCTTTACTGAGGTAGAGAGCCTTGCCTGCACTTCATGGTTGCTAACTTCCTCATGTGTGGTAGCATGCATGCATAGTGCGTTGCCTGGCAATAGTGAAAGTCACTTCTAGGACCCAGAGGAGTTGTTAGGTGGGGAACACCCCACCCCAGAATGACGGTCATCCTTCATGTCCAACTTGCACCTCTGTGGAGAACAAATGGAGTGGTCAGCAGAACAAACTGGTTCTATGGGATCTCAAAGGATATTCAGTTAGAAAGTGAAATGAGTTTCCAGAATGTGTAATGGGGCTGAAATATTTGAGACGTAAAAGCTAGGGGACCAGAAGTAAGAAGAGAGAATGGGGAAGTCAGATGATGTCCTTCAAGGATGCATCTGCATATGGGTTGTCCTGCCTCAGGCAGCCCTTCGGTCGGCCGGATTCCAAAGTCTGGGTCTGGCCTCGGCTGATGTCACACTTCACCCGACGTCACCGCTGCTTGGGGTATAAAGGCATCAGCCGACGCCATTTTCCTCAGTCTTTCTTGCCGCGCAGTGCCCGAAGCAGAAGCTGTTCGCAAGTGCCGGTCGGTCAGATCCAGAGATTTCTACTACCGAAGACTTCTAAAAAGCTAAGTACCCCGTTGGGGACTCTTTCTTGCCTCAGCCGATGTCAGACAAAGTAAATAATTGTTTAACTTGTGGGAAACAAATACCTCATAAGGATTTCCACTCTTATTGCCTTCCTTGCTTAGGCCAGACCACGACGTATCAGCTTGTCTAGCCTGTGCTTCCTTCAACCGACGGACGCTTAGACGTCGGTCGGAGTTAGCAGAGGAGTTTTTTGGTCCCGCTTTTGCATACAAAATGCCGTCGGAGACTCCGACTACACAATTAGCTAAAAAGTGCAAGGAAAAGGACCGACACTCGCGGTCTGCGGTTTCGGCTGAAACCACGGTTAGGCCAACCGCGAGTGTCTCGGTTTCGGCTGAAACCGAGTCCTCTGTTCTTCCTTCGGCCGAAAGCATGCCTCCGATAGCCGAGGCCTCACAGTGCATGGCTGAATCTGCTACTGAATTTACGGCTACAGAAGCAGGCACCCAGGAATTGTCAGACACTATTCCTTTAGACATATCTACCCCTGCACGTGGGGCTGCTAGACCCCCTGCTTCTATGTCTATCAAGGCTTTTTCCAGGGCTAAAGCAGCTAAATCTTCAAAGGCCTTACCTGCTAAAACTCCCTCACATAGGCCTACCTCTAGTTCCCAAATACTCAGCCTGGCTGAGGATCTCATTTCTTTGATCAGGGGATCCCAACCTCACCCAGACAGGGCCTCTCAGCCTCCTCCAGATAAGAGGCCTAGGACTGAACCCCCGATACCTGTCTCTGCAGACTATTCCTCGGATGACTCAGATATTTCAGACCTTCAGGAAGGCCCATATTCTCCTTATGAGGATTCTGATGCAGAAGACTCCATTCCTTCTGCTTCTCCTCCTGAAGAATTTTCTTTTGGGGAAACCTTACATGCTATGAGGGAACACTTCCAATGGCAGGGCCAGGATTTTTCAGATTCAAGGAAAAGGCTAAGGACTTTTTTACACTTACCACAGCATAGGCCTTTAGCCATTCCTCCAGTACTAACAGTTGTTGATGATGCATATAATGATGCCTGTACTGCCCCTGATTCTCTTCCTCCGGCCCCTGCCAAGCCTGACAGATATTACAGGGTCCCGGACACACACTACCATTTGTATAAGGCTCCTGTTGCAGACCCTGAAACCATTTCACAGGGCCCTAAAGGTGTGGCAGCTGCCTCTACCAAAAACCCTCTTCCCTCTGAAAGGGAATCTAGAGCATTAGAGAGATGGGGTAAAAAGGTTTATACTTCTGCTACTCTTTCGGCCAGGGCCTTAAACTGTCAATTTCACATGATTCAGTACCAGGAATTTTTGTTAGACCAGCTAAATAAAAAACTGTCCTCTCCTGAACCTATAGACCGCAAGTCACCGCAAGTCCCTTCAGGATTTGGTACATAACTCTCAGCAGGTCAGTAACCATTTCTTAAAATGTGGCTATGATGCACTGGAGGCTTCCTTTAGATCAGCTATGACTGGAACAGTGATTCGAAGGCATGCCTGGTTAAAAGAACAGTCATTACCAGACCATGTTAAGTCAAAACTACTAGATGCTCCTATGGAGAAACAAAGTTTGTTTGGCTCCCCTGCACAGGAGGTTCTAAAGAAGGTGGAAGAAAAAGCAAAATCTGTCCAAACAGTCAAGGATTTCTTACAGGTCCAACCTCCGAGGTTTAGCAGAAATTGGCCTTCGAAGAATTGGTCCTTTCCAGACAACTCCAGAGCACAGAGAGGCAGAAATAGACGCCCAAGAGGCAGAGGTCAATCTAGGGGTGCCTACAGGGGACGCCAGTGGCAACCTACCAACCAGAGAAGTACTGCCACAGATTCAACTACAACCACTTCCACAGGGCAGACACAATGACTTGGCTCTGGTTCCGCCTACCAGGGAACAACTGGAAGCACCCTTGGGAAAACTAGCCTTATTTTCCGACAACTGGCATTACATTACAGGAGACAAATGGACTTTACAAACAATAGACAAGGGCTACAGGTTTCACTTCCACACTCTACCAAAAAAGAGAGGAATGCCAAACCTACCACCAAGCCAAAAAACAGACGCTCTAAGACAAATCAACAACTTACTAAGGATGAGAGCTATAGAAAAGGTACCGCCTATGGAACAAGGCCAAGGATTTTACTCCAGGCTTTTCCTTGTACCAAGAAAAGAAAATCAATGGGGACCTATTCTCGACTTGTCCGTACTGAACACATACCTCATTGTTCCAAAATTCAAAATGCTGACCCTCCAGCAACTTCTTCCCATGCTGGGCAAGGAGTCTTGGCTGGTGACTCTAGCTCTCAAGGAGGCATACCTGCACGTCCCTATACGACCAGATTGCAGAAGACACCTCAGATTTCTTGCCGGATCAGAGCATTATCAATTCTCAGCATTGCCCTTTGGCTTATCTACTGCGCCCAGAGTATTCACGAAATGCCTGGCATCAGTAATTGCTCATTGCAGGCTTCAGGGAATTCAAATTTACCCATACCTGGACGACTGCCTAATACAAGCGGACAACAAGGCAAAATTAACAAAAGATTTGGAAAAGGTCATACAACTGCTGCAAGCCTTGGGATACACAGTCAACATGCAAAAGTCAAGACTAGTACCATCCCAAAGGATAACATTCTTGGGTGCAGAACTGGATACATCAACTCAGATGGCTTTTCTCACAGAAGAAAAACAAAAGCAACTACCAGTCTATTTCATGACATTAACAACACAAACTCAGCTTACTGCAAGGAAAGTCCTGCAAGCCCTGGGTTACATGGCATCCTGCATAATATTGATTCCGCATGCCAGGCTGCATATGAGAAAGTTGCAATGGTACCTAAGGAATGTATGGTCTCAACACAAGCACAGTCTAGAAGCCCAGATTCCAATAATTCCATGCCTAAAGCAAGAATTCCTGTGGTGGGCTCAGGCCTGTCAGTTGAACAGAGGA
This sequence comes from Protopterus annectens, assembly GCF_019279795.1. NCBI lineage: Eukaryota > Metazoa > Chordata > Ceratodontiformes > Protopteridae > Protopterus > Protopterus annectens. The sequence goes on along the minus strand of NC_056726.1, from coordinate 479,431,650 downwards.
TTGACTTTCCACAAACCTCATCCAAGCCAGACCATCACCACGGACGCCTCAGACCTAGGCTGGGGGGGCACACATGGTGGACAAGTGTATACAAGGCCTATGGACCCAAGACCAGCTGAATCTACACATAAATCTAAAGGAGATGCTGGCAGTGAAACAAGCGATCCAGGCATTCAGACCACTCCTTCAACAAGGTCACCTGCTGATAAGGACGGACAATACCACAGTCATGTGGTACATCAACAAACAGGGAGGTACACACACATATCCTCTATGCCGGATGGCAATGGACCTGTGGAATGTGGCCCTGAATCTCAACATTCAACTTCAGGCCAGATTTGTACCAGGAAAAGAAAACTCACTAGCAGACACCTTAAGCAGAACTACCACGGATGCTCACGAATGGATGCTGCATCCAGATATCTTCAAAGCCATAACAAAGAAATGGTGACTACCAGAGATAGACCTGTTCGCCTCCCCACACAACCAGAAAATGGTTAGTTGTAGGAAGGAACCAAAAACAGTACTCACTTGCGCTATCTTCTCTTACAACAAATTGAAGAGGAAACGCAGTGTGTACGACAAAAAACTAGAAGTTTAATAATAAACAGCTCACAAATACACACTCCACATAAACAAAATGAACTTCACTCGATTGAAACTGTTAAACATTTAAAGTTTAGCACTTTCACCTATTCATATAGGCTTCTTCAGAACTAACTGTTTTTTTGAAAAAATCCATTTAAATAACCTTAGTGGCACGAAAACCCTTGCCATTATTTAAAGCCATATTCACTTGTTTACAAACTGCATTTCCTTTCCCATTTGTTTAAAAACTTTCAATACATACACTTGTTTGACTGTGGAATTTGAATTCCTAAATCCATATAAATAACAATATTAGGAATTAAAGTACATAATTCATATGTTATAAAAATTCATATGTTGTAAAAATTATATCTCAATATTACATAACCCAAAATAGGTCCCTATGAATGTATATATTTACATGTATAGACTTAATATATGTATATGAATAACTAGTAATTAAAAAATTATTAAAATATTTTTAAAATAACAATATCTAATGATATGATATGCTGATTTAATAAATAAATGTATTGTTCTAGATGAATGGAAATGTTAAAAAAATTTTTAAAAAATATTGTAAAAAATAAATAATAAATTCTATAATCCTTATAGTGAATTGTAATATACTTAATAATTTATATAAAAATAGTTAGTATGTGCAAAATATAATATATATATATGATATAAAGAATATGATACAAAAAATACAATATATATATATATATATATGAATATATTATTATATTAAGTATGAATATTTTACTCAATGTGTGGCTGTCAGGTGACCTATATACAATAAAAACTTTATATTAGATGGTGTGTCACATTGGTTCATGTTTTTGTAGTAATCATGTTTTTATGTTCTTAGTAGTGGTTTGACAACTATAGATTCATTTAGACCAGGTTCAGTGGCAGCATCAGTGAATAATTGCCACCATATTTCCTTGAAACTTAGCAACTCCTTCCGATTATCACCTCCCAAACCTGGTTTGATATGTTCCAAAATACCAAAGGAGAAAATATGATCCACTCCCTCTTTTTCTACATGCCTATATAGTGCATTGTTTTTGTCCTTTTTTCTGATACAATAGGTGTGGTCATAAATTCTCTTTTTGAATGCCCTCTCTGTTTTTCCCACATAATATGCTGAGCATGTCAAACAATTTAGCCAGATAGATCACAAAAGATGTGTTGCAATTACCCCTTGCATATTTAATGACTGTCCTATTGATATTATTTAAAATAGTTCCAGGTGTTCTTGTAATATTCCGACATTGATTACAGTTTTCACATCTTTTGGTAGTTGGCACACTGTCTGTCACCTCTTACAAAGTTAGTCACTTTACCAAATTCAAGAATTTTCTTTAAATTGTCTGCCATCTTATATACTATAAGGGGTTTATTACCCAATATCTTGGAAATCTGTGGGTCAATTTGGAAAATTTTCCAATGCTTCTCAAGAATTAGGCAGTACAATCCTTCCTTATCTTCCATCAGGATAGAGTCTCTCTGAGAACTAACCCTACCTTTATGCCAAAAGTGGTCTCCAGAGTATCATTGAACCAAGCGATTCATTTACCTACATTCTTCCCCAACCCACAGAATAGGGGGGAAAGACTGCTACATACCTTGGATGTGCACAGACATATACGCTACTATCTGAACAGAACTAAGACCAACAGAAAAACTGACCAGCTTCTGGTAGCATATGCAACAGGAATGCAAGGAAAAGCAATTTCAAAACAGACAATCTCAAAATGGATAGGAAATTGCATTCGATTTTGTTACTCTTTTCATGGAAAGACAACTCCTGAAAATATCAGACCTCATTCCACAAGAGCTACAGCCACCACTACAGCTTTCCTACGAGGAGTGGCTACCAAAGACATTTTAGAAGCTTCTACTTGGAGCTCCGTGCATACATTTGCTAAGCATTATAATCTTCCCTTATACTCCAGATCCCGAGCAGGTTTTGCAACTGCTGTTTTGCAAGGGATCTTAACTACACCATCTTTATCTTAGTGCCTCCTCCCCCAGTTTGGCTATGGTATTCTACCCATATGTTAAAGACTGCAGATGCATCCTTGAAGGACATAGTACAGTTTTGTACCTACCATAAATGTAGATGTCCGATAGGTATGCATCTGCAGTCAGGATTACCCACCCTCCTTCCCCTCTGTGGTATTCCTAGGGTATTTACCCCTCTTTTAGCTAGCTGGGGGAATCTTTTATGGTGTATTTGTTTGTATATATGTATATATATATATATATATATATATATTTTTTTTTTTTTTTTGCTCTCTACTGTTTGGAATTATTTGCATTTATCCAAATTTAGCCTTCCTAGAGGGCACCTGGCATCTGGGGCAAGAAACACTGAGGAAAATGGCGTCGGCTGATGCCTTTATACCCCAGCAGCTGTGACGTCGGGTGAAGTGCGACATCAGCTGAGGCCAGACCCAGACTTTGGAATCCGGCCGACCGAAGGGCTGCCTGAGGCAGGACAACCCATATGTTAGGACTGCAGATGCATACCTATCGGACATCTACATTTATGGTAGGTACAAAACTGTACTTTTTGGCATGCCAGTTAGACTCCTAGCTTCCTTCAACTGAGTGCTTTTTATGTTAATGCTAAGATATAGTCATAAGTATATTTGACTTTTTTTTGGCTGTATAAATGATAAGAAGGTGGGTGGTCCCATATCTAACATCATCTTTGCAAACACTGCATATGCTCGTATTTTGTACACATTTCCTTCTAAAATTTATTCAGGGAGAATAATTCTTCTTCAATTGCTAGAAAACATGAAGGACTGTTAAATTTACAGTGGTAGATGTCAGGCATTCTTCTAAATGCTCATCATATTGTTGACTCTTGCAGTCCCCATCCTGTGGATGTACTGCCAGCAGTAGATAGTTCAAAGGTCAGCCCAAATTCCAGAGCTGTACTTTTCCCCCCGTGGTTTAGGCCAGCTCACTCACACTCAATCGCAAGGACCTCAGTGGTATAAGACGGATGTCGGCCATTGCCATCCTCAAATCTTTCCTGCTACCGCAGCAGCAATATGGTCACGTAATTCTCAAGCATCGGCAATCCACTGGTTTCAGATGATGGATTACCAGAAAGGAGGATTAATTTTCCCTTTTACATAGCTGTGTTATCAGGTATTGTAATGTCTGAAACTGATTCAGAACTGTTTAAACTTTTATAAAGAAAAATAATTACATTGATTGTGGGTAACAGATTCCTCATAGGGATTTCCATTCTTGCTCCTATTCTTTTTCCTCAGCCTAGAACATGACTTGGAGGATACTTGTTCACATTGTGCTAGGATACCCCAAGAACAATGATTGTGCTAGGATACCCCAAGAACAATCAGGAGGAGAGCTGTGTACCTACCCAGGGATATCCAACAGTTGGAACATTCACAGAGGTTCCTCACTAAAAGAATAAAAGGGCATAAGTAAAATGTCCTATGCAGACTGCCTCAAGGCCCTATCCCTGTATTCTGTCTCCTACAGGCTTCTGAGGAGAGATCTGTGCCTGGCATACAGGGCATTGTCAGACCCCACTGTGATGGACCTCCTGCATATCCAGAAAACAAACAGCACCAGAATTACCCGTTCTAAAGACTTAAACCTTGCCTGTGATGATAAATAGGACCTGCTGGCACAAGCTCCCCATCCATGTAAAGCAGAGTTCCTCCCTAACCCAATTCAAGCACAGCTTGGACAGTTAGATGGGGAACAGGAAATTCATCCCTGGTTTGGCACCTTTGTCTCGAAGTGGACATGGACAACCTGTAAAATGGCTCATCTCCCATGCTCCTGGTTGTAAATGTTTCATCTCCTAATCCCCTTCTTACACTTATCAAAGGTATCAGAACTTGTCAGAGATTTGGGATGCATGGCTAGGCTTAAAAAGGCCCTTGTGGTCATCCGCCTAGTAAACACCTCTGAACCTGTGAACCTAAAAGTCTCAAAGTTCACAGCTCAGAAGAGATGATGACTCTGGTACTGTACTACCATGGCACTAACCAAGGCCATTATTAGACTTCCTCCAACCTAAACAGAAATAAACTAAAAAGCTGCATAAACAGAAGTGATGGGAAACTGATGCAGTCAGTTTCCTAGGCCTGGTGACACCAAACTTAGTGAGGAGCTTTTGCAGTTCTTGGCTTGAGGTAATTTTAGTTGAGGCCTCTCTTGTTACCTTTTCCCAGGCTACTGTACGTTTGGCTCTTAGTATGTTCTCTCAGACCGAAATAGAGGTGAGACAACGTTATCACACAACATTTCAGCGCTGGGTGAAGGCGACATCCTGAGCAAAAACGATCTTGGGGAGCAACGAGAAAGGCTGCACACTGGGACTGAGGACTCTGGAAATGTTCCCAAACACACAGGTGACTAATATAGCGGTATTTGACAGCGGAACAAAGGCTGATAATGGTAATTTTAACAATGGGGAATGTTCTTTTAACATTCCACATGGTTAAATCAGTATAATTCATTCAACAAATATCAATGTTTAGTGACTGAATGTGTTAACAATAGTGAACCGATGGAGTCTGAACAGGATATATCTTACTCTAATAGAATTAAACAGTTAAATGATTTGAGTATGAAATATAAAATGCTTGGAAGTGAAAATAACTATTTGAAAGAATGTATTAATATTGTCCCAAAGGGACTTAGAATTTTTACGTATCCCAACAACGTCATTGAAGGCTCAGTTTTTCATGAAGAGCTTCTTAGTATTTTTGACCGCAATGGGTATGAGGTCATGAAAGACATTATTAGGGAAAATGAGGGGCAAATGTCTAGGTTGGAGGTTAATATTGGAAAAACTACCCAACAGGTCACAAGTGATTTAATGTATAATATAGGGGAGGGTAAAATGAAATATGACGAGAATAAGAAACAAGTGGAGGAAAAATGCAAGGTCGTGTATAAAAGAAAATGTGGTAAGTTGGATAGGAATATAGGGGAGTATAAATGTAAGAAAGCCTATCCACTGCCTAAAAAAGATTATTTCTCATATGGACAAGGAAAAAGGTACAGAGATCAACATGGGGGAGGACGTTTAGTTAAAACATACTCCCATGCTGCATGGGGAGATGAACTTGACCCAAGACACCACCAAAGAGAAGGGGGTAATATGGAAAGTTTTATTGACCCTTTAGTATTCCCGGAGTTGAGGAGGTCAGAGAGATTGAGGCAAAAATCTCCCATACATTACTATCAGAGGGGACTCCCAAATGGGAGGAGGTTAGAACGGACCTAGATGTTGGAGATCAGAGTTTACAAGAGAACAGTATTTCTGTAGCAGGTGCATGTCACACCCTAGGAAATTTCAGTATTTTTAATTATAGCTCTTTAGAGATACAGGTAGAACATTTTCAATTATTCTCTAAAGGGTGTAAATTTATTCCTAGTAGTAGGCGTAGGATAGTGGATACCCTAATAAATCTGAAAATGTTCCTGAGAAAGAAGAACTTGGAAATTTTATACCAAGGCAGCAAAGGACACAAGGATAAGAGCTAAAGTAAGGAGGTAAGGAAAACTACTACTTACAACCCCCCCTTGCACCCACAATTAAGAAATTTAGAATCTCAACTGGAGAAGGATCTTAGACAGAGTTTGAACCAAAGGCAGAATATGAAGTTGAATCTTACGTACGAGAAAAGTACATTGTTAGAAGAACTTAAGGACAACAAATATATAAGGGTCATGCAGGCTGATAAAGGGGGTGGGGTAGTTATTATGGGCAGTGTCCTATACTCCAGTAAAATGTTAGGTATGTTGAACGATACCTCTAGATTTGTTGGGGTAACAAACAAATGAAATAAACATTGCCTATAGTAAAATAGACTTTGTATTGAAAGAGATGGTACAAGACAAACTTATTGGTTTGGACACTTTTAATTACTTAAAGATAGAGCAACCTCGAGTACCTTCCATCTTCGGAATACCCATAGTGGCTGCTAAAGTGGCCAAAACCTACCCTTTAGCCAAATTTTTGGATTTGAAACTAAAGAATATTTGGACTACGGCAGGAGGTATTTTGAAGGATTCTTGGGACTTCCTTAGAAGTATTAAGAAATAACTATATAGGGATATCATCATATTCGTTTCTCTAGACATACAGGACTTGTTTAATGTGATTCCCCACCAGATTGGAGTGGAGTGGTTTGAAGAGGCATTACATGTACATGGGAATCTTAAGAAATATGAGTTTCTGGTGTATCTGGAGTTTTTGAAGGGTGAGTTTTATAAACAAACACAGGGGGTGGCTATGGGTGCTTATTGTGCCCCTACATATGCTAACATAGTCCTTACGATATGGGAATAAAAATTTGTATTTACCTCTAAATATGCCCAATATTGGAATTTCTATAAACGTTACCTAGATGACATTTGTATTTTTTTGGACAGGAACCGAGGCTTTATTGATGGAATTTATAGAGTATCTTAACCAAACTACTGAGTTTTTTAAATTTACCCACCATATCAGTTATGAGGATATGAATTTTTTGGATATTACTCTACAGAAGCTCCCTGACAAGCAATACTTTAAGTCTATGGTTTATAGGAAAGGGACATTCTCAAATTTATATTTACACTTTTCAAGCTCCCATCCCTATACACAAAAAGGAGTATCTTAAAAGGCCAGATTATACGTAGTTCTAGAATGACTTCTAGCGATGTAGTTTTTGAATTAGAGATTAATAAATTGAGGGCCATGTTTAGTCTTCATCTAGACGGTGCTTGTGATTTAACTTTGAATAAAGCCATTCAGATTTGTCATATATATGAGCTCACAGAAAAGCACACAAATATGCTTACAAATGAGAAATGCATGCTTCTAGTATCTTCTAGTGCTGATGTTGGTAGTATGCAGCACATGGTTAAAAGAAATAGGCCCAAGCACATTGCAGCAACTGTGAACACTGTAACACTCCCTGGTAAACCCTGTAGCTTTCTAAAAAATTCCAGAGCATGCACAGTCTCTGTGAAGTACAAGGATGAGTCAGCAAACTCAAAGCATGTGCCCTCACCTAGCCTCATAGTTGACTGTCGTAATTATGGTGGCAATCTTGTGTCTAACAGAGAAAAGTGCTTAGCTTTTGGTCAGCAATGCTATAGATGTTAAAAGTGGGATCATTTCCATAGATTTTGTAAATCAAAAGAGGCTCATTCTTTTATTAAAAGATAACGTTCAAGGAGACAAGTTGATCAGTTAAAAAGTAGGGTCGCAGCTTTCTATGTTGATGGTGTGTCTATGCTTAATGAAACAGTCAGTGCAGTAGATTTATGAGCAAAGAATAAAGTATTTTGTACTATTCGGATAAACGGAAGACCCATAGTGCTCAAAGTTGACACAGGTTCAAAGTGCAATGTTATGTCAGCAGGAAAAATTTGCTAGAGTATGTGCTGGTGAGAAGATTGATTTGGCGAAGTGTGTAAAGCTTGTTGCTTATGGTGGTGGTGAAATTCAAACTGAAGGTTCAGTAGTGCTTTCATGGTACTCTATTGGGATCAGCTATGACTTGCAATTTTACATAGAAGGCACGTACAGTCATTATTAGGCCTCAGAGACAGAAAATGGAACTACTTTCCTTTAATAAGGAAGTCCATGTAAGCTTAAAAGACCACAGTTTTAATTGTGCCCAGTCTATTTTTTTTACCTGTGCTGATGTTTTCAAAAGACAAACTAGGCAAACTCCCAGTTGTGTACTCCATAAAGTTAGACCCTGAAGTCAGCCCAGTTGTCAGACCAGCCCGGAAAGTTCCAGTAGCTATGCAGAACGGAATCAATGCCAAGGTAGATAAAGTGGTGCAGCAAGGTGTGATTTGTCCAGTAGAAGAACCTATTGAATGGGTATCTTCCATGGTGGTAGCTCATAAGAAAAGCTCAGATATCAGAATATGTATTGACCCAAGAGACTTGAACAAAGCACTGAAAAGACCTCATCATCCAATGCATACAGTTGAAAAGTTGCTGCTCTTATGCCAAATGCCACTTTTTTTCTGTTTTGGATGCAAAGAATTCATTTTGGCAAATTTTGCTTGACCGAAAATCCTCATTGCTAACCACTTTCAGTACTCCTTTTGGCAGGTACAGACTTTTGAGAATGCCATGTAGCATAAATTCTGCCAGTGAAGTTTTTCAGCGTGCCATGGAACAATTTTTTTCTGGTTATCCGTATGCTATTCTAGTAGTAGGTAATGGTGAAGCTGAGCATGACAGAAACCTCAAGAAAGTTGTGGAAAGAGCACGTGAAGTGAATCTTAAGCTGAATCCTCAGAAATGCAAATTCAGGCTATGAAAAGTTGCTTATGTTGGTAATTTGTTTAACAGTTCAAGCTTATGACCAGATCCTTCCAAGCAAAAGGCAATTCTTGAGATGCTAGCTCCAGACAATGTTCAAGCCTTACAACGTTTTCTTGGCATGGTTAACTATCTAGGCAAGTTCGTTCCAGACTTCAGACCACTTTCAGTACCATTCAAAGAGTTGACATGCAAAGGTGTATCCAGGCCCTGGTCAGAACAACACCAAAGAGCATTTGATGTCCTGAAACAGAAAATTGCCAGTCCACCAACTCTCTGCTGCTATGATGTTCACAAACCAGTTACTCTTTTTTGTGATGCTTCAAAGTTTGGTCTTGGTGCAATCATTCTTCAAGAGGGTAGACTATTAGCCTATGCATCCAGAAATGTAACCCAAACCGAGATGCAGTATGCACAGATTGCGAAAGAACTCTCTTGGCAATTGTGTTTGCATGTTCAAAGTTCCATGATTATATTTCTGGCAGCCCAGTTCAAATCAAAACTGACCACCAACCTCTAGTCACTCTTCTGAGAAAACCTATGCATATAGCTCCTGCCGAATTGCAACACATGATCTTGAAATTGCAAAAGTATAATTTCAATCTAGTCTACACAAAAGGCAAACTTCTTTATCTTGCTGATATTTTATCCAGATCGCCCAGAAATACCACTGAACAGCATGAAAATGAGCAACTTGATTTTGAAGTCATGGAAGTGAGAATTTTTTCTTCCACATGTCTTCATGAGCTTAGAAGTCCCAAAGCCTCAGATACAATACTTCAGAAGCTCAACCACTTTATCAGTTTGGATTGCCTTTAAAGCAGTTTTGTTTACCAGTAGAAGTGTAACCTTATTTTCCTTACAGAGATGAGATTTTGTTTGACAATGGTATCGTCATGAAAGGTCCAAAAGTGAGTGTTCCAAAATCCTTGCAATAAGAATATATAACCATCTTGCATTGTGGCCACCCAGGAACTGATCCTGCCAAAAGAAGGGTGAGAGGACTAGTATTATTGTCTTCTATGTCAAAGGATATCGAGAGAGTACTGTATGTAATAGTACTAAACCACATAAACAGAAATAAGCACTTCAACTAAACCAGATTCCTGAACCACCTTGGTCGACAGCAGCTGCAGACATTTGCGAATGAAATAGTCAACATTACTTGGTGTTAGTAGACTCTTATTCAGATTAGTTCGAGATTGATATTCTTCATGAACTGGTGTCCAGTACTGTCATTACTAAGTTGAAGTGTCATTTTGCAGTCCATGGTAATCTGCACAAAGTTATTTCTGACAGTGGTACACAATTTACAAGCCAGCAGTTCAAGAGATTTGCTGAAGAGTGGGACTTTATTCATGTTACTAGTATCCCTGAGTACCCACAGTCAAATGGTTTGGCAGAAAGTGCATCGCAAAGTGTGAAATGGCTATTAGGGAAGTCGAAATGAGATAATAGTGATGTTTTTCTGAATCTCAGAAATATTCCTCGTGATAACCTGCACAAAGTCTTTTGTAGAGGCAAACCAGAACCATTGTACCAATTTGTAGCAATCTCTTGGTTCCCTCTGCTAAGAACAACAAAAGCAGTGACAGCTCAACTCGTGAAAAGGTGTTTGTCCCAGACGTCCTATTATGATAAGGCCAGCAAACTGCTCAATCCATTACAAGAAGGGGAGATGGTGAGGATGCAAACATCCAAAGGTTTTGATTGGATTGGAGTCGGGAAAAGTGTATGTCCAGAGCTGTAGTCGTACATTGTGAAATCACAAGAAGCTGAATTTAGGAAGAATCGGAAACATTTGGTACCGGTGTCCGAGCCTGTATTGTAGCATCTTGCCTATATAAAAGACTGTAGATCTCAGAGTGAGTCATCCAGTGTTCCAGTTCCAGAGGACATTCCAGCAAATATTCCTGTTCCTGAGAAGATTCCCAAACTCCTGAAACAGATTGTTCACCAATGACTGCCCCTGTTGCTAAACCCAGTCCTAATTGCTGTATCACTAGATCAGGTCACATTTCCAGACCATGTTCCAGATACATGGCAACTTGGACATGAATGTTGTGTGATTCTCAGTGTGTATATAATTGAATGTCTTTTTCAGATGTCATTTTATTTTGAGCAACTCACTAAAGCGGGCGGATGCAGATCAGTATGTATGTATACCTTTAAGAAGCTTTCCATGGGCTTGCACGTGTATAAATACTGAGCACATGCAAGCTACTCTGCCATTTTGTAGAGAGCTGTTGAGATGTAAGCATGCATATATGTAATGGTTTGTCAGTTAATAATTTTGTTTATATTTTATGTTGCTGCTATCCATCGTGACATGTTTCTATTTAATAAAGCATCTAAACAAACTACCCCGCCTGTTCATCTTGAATCATAACATAGAGCAAACGACACATCCAGTAGAGAATTCTTTTGCAGATTGAAATACATAATTAAATTGTTTCATAAGTTATTCTGCAGTTGTCAAAGTTTATTTCATTGTGAAAAAAAAAAGAGTTATTCATTGTTACTCGACCAGCTGACATCAGGATGTGTAAATCCAGTGGAAAACCATTTTTGTTGCTGTTTGTGTTCATTTGACTGTCATAATAGAGAAATGTGCATCTTGCCGTCATGAGAGTGATACAAGGAAAGCTATTAACAAATAATAGTATGCCTAAATACAGAATATTTAACATCTTGCCTAGTTAAAGAAGTTTGTAAATATGTTGTTCACAGATGTTAAGCATAGATCAGTACAACTGATTGTTGTGGATGCATAGTCCATTTAACAGTGTCCATTTTTAGTGAATGATTAAAGCTGTGCAACATTCTATCCCTAGGCACATACAAGTATATCATGTGGCCTGCACTAAAGAGTAGTATTATTTTAGCAGTTGTAGTTTCTGCCCTGTATGCATTTGGTATTGTAATAGTTTTCTTTCCTCCAAAACAGGTTAAACACTTTGACAAGCGGAGAGATTTTTTAAAGTACCAGGAGAAACTCAAGACTGAAGGATTTCAGCCACTTCAAAGTGAAGCAAAGTCCAGCACCTAAGCAAATTAACATGACTATGTACTGCTGACACAGTTCCTTGAAAAGGCATCATCACTAGCGATGCTGTTGTGCACAGACTGTTGTTCTGGAAAAAGGTTGTAGATTTCTGCTGTGCAGTGTTGTCAGCTGAACTGCTCTACAGGGTGTCTCTTTCCTAAACAGAAGATGCTTCTTCTTGAAAGTGATGAACTGAAGGCATCTAAACACAAGTGCTGCACTAAAATAGTTGGTTTGCTATTGCACTTTGATGTGTTGAATGGTTTTAATACATTTAAATGTAAGTGTGAAATGGAATTGAAAACAAGGTGTCCTGTTCCAAAAAGTGCTCATTATCTAGTCGGTTGAGGTAAATATTTTCTCCATTTGATGAAAAGGATGGCTTGGTTTAGAGGAGTAGAGATTATTTTTCTCTTCAGAGCTCTTTTTTGTCTCCTTCACTCCCCTTTATGAGCAAGCTATGGTAAACTCCCTTCACCAAGCACTACTACATGACTGCCTGCCAGCTAACCTGTAATGGTGATATCAAGATACTGTGATATGGTTTTTCACATGTGTACATGACAGAGCTGCATCTCACACCGTGCAGTTTAGACCCTTGCACTTCTTGGCTTCACCCTGAGAGTCATGTATCAAATCCTTATTGTTGTCGTTCTGTGATAGAGCCTTCCTTTCAAAACTTAACTTACTGTGTGGTCCTTCTAACAACTGAATCTCATCTCCTTTCTCTGGCAGCATGGGCAGACACCTTGTTTTCTTATCTTTGGACTGGCCACCTGCCACTTAGTGCTGTTGCTCAGTACCTTTCTCCTACTATTAAATTAGAGGTATACGGCCATAGGTGTGGGTGTGTGTGCTTGTGCGTCAGGGCCTCTTATTTGGCCCTTAGTAAACTGTTTTCATTTGAGTTGTTAGATGTCTGTCCTGTCAGTTACTTCCCCCCAGTACTACTACATACATCACGTGAAGGAACCAGTCTTTACTGAGATCTGTACAGACAGCTCACTAAGAGTAGTGTCTCTTTTCCTGTTTCTATCCCAGATTTCAGATTTGCAGCAGCATCCTAGGACTGTGAGGGTTTTGTTTGTGTGCCTCAACCCATTTGTTGTGCTCTCTACATGTACCCTTTACAGTGATTCACCAAGGCAGTTCTGCAGTGAAGTACTTCCTACTTATATAATGCCGTCCTCAATTGCTCAACTGTCAGCTGCCTTGGCCGACCTTTCCTTTTCCTTGGAATAATTTCCAAATTTGGAGAAGTATGTAATCCTAATATGGCATTTTTATACTGCACACAAGCACTTGTGCATATGCATCTGAGTATTTAGAAATGCAAAATGTAGTTGCACCACTTTGTGATGCATTTTGTAAACTTCTAAATGATGTACAGGCCACAGGTTAGAACTTGCTTATTTAGTCAGCTAATGAATACTGACACTGGAATTTGTTGTTTCACTTGGACCGTCTGTAGTTATTAGATCAACTAGATATTTAACATGCAGGCTCAAACAAATGTAAAAGTAAATGTGCATAGTAACTTGGACAAATTAATTGGGATGTATAAAATGTTTGAACTCCCTACAGTTTCTGGAGAGAATTAGATTTAGTATGTAGAAATGGAGAGTCTATGGAGCAAATGTATTTGGCACAAAACAGTAGTCTGCAGCTGTCGCAGTAATACTCCGGGACAGTTTTGTAAGTGTGGAGACCCCAGCGGCAAAAACAGCAACAGGAACACAGTCAGAAAAGTGCTGATTACAGTATGGAAAAAAAAAACTGCCATAGTGAAAGCAAAGAAACTACAAGCAGGTGTATACTTGACACCTTGTAACAGATTTTCATATGAAATTTAAAGCAGCATAGTGTTTAAGAAATGCCCCACAGACGGTAGAGCTGAGCATTAATGACACTTCAGTGTACCGTGTCACTTGCCAGATGCAGTCAACCTCCCAACCCTCATTCCTTCCAGTGGAGCTTTGGAAGTTTGCACTGTAACTTCAATAGGCAGAGCCTAAACTTTTTGATGGCATCAAATTATGACCTCATATTTCAAACAAATGTTCTTATGTCTGGAACCATAGTTGTAACTAAAGAAGTGTAAATGGCAAACTCTTCTGCACAAACTATTTTTATTTAGGTTTTAAACTAGATTTTATAAGTAACAGTAAACTCATTAATTATGTTTGTAATATTTTGCAAACAGCTTACAATATCTCAGCAACCACTCAAGTTACATAATGTTGTTATTAACATTTTGTTCATCCAGATGAGAACTTTCATAGAAGGGTAAGAAGTTCTCTCTGTGCTACTTGGTTGTTGAGATATTTAGAAAAGCAAGAAATTTATGGCAATTAAATAATTTATAGGAACACCAATTAATATCTCTTTATCTGCACTAAATATAGGACAGTTGTGTCTTAAGCATTAAGATGAAATATTTTAATACTTTGTACATAGCATGGTTTTAAAATTCAGAACAAAACAACCACCACCACAATGAGTACCCGGGTCCTTCCAGAAAAATGTTCAAAACAAAGAGGAAACAGATGGACCCAGTAATGACGGCAAGGCTTGTAGATAAATCAGTCTTTAATACACAGACCAAATCAGGACATAAGTGCTTTCGTAGAATCACTACTTCATCAGATGTCTGATCTGATGAAGTACTGATACTACGAAAGCGCTTATGTCCTGATTTTGTTTGTGTATTAAAGACAGATTTATCTACAAGCCTTGCCGTCATTACTGGGTCCACCTGCTGTTTTCTGATGGTTTTAAAATTATTAATACAAATATTCTGTGCCTAGAGGTTTAAGATGTAACTGGAGAAACACCTACAGGCATCACCCGGCTGTAATGAGTTAACAGCAGACATCCAGTGGCATGCTTTCTTCTGTAAGACACCATCTAAAACTCTAGCTTTCCCAGGAAGACATACAGAAGTGGGAACAGAAAGACAAAAGTTACCAACAAGCAGCCATGCCACACATTAAGGCATGATTGCAGAGCCTGTATAGCAATACTAACGGTAAAACAAGCAGCGATGCTGGAATCATACACATGTTCCATCTGTAAAAGCAGAAGTAAAAGCACAACCTGTGTGCACTACCAGACACTTAGTGGCGTAATGGTTGCATGCCAGATTTGCTTATACTGCAGTATGTTTGATGGGAAAGGGTGTGGGTGTGTTTGTGGGCCCTCGTACACTAAGCAAAGGCAGCAGAGAGCTACTGTATACATCTATATTTGTGTTAAACCGTACGGAAGTTATTTATTGTGCATTTGTTAATTACATAGGAGTACTACGACAAGGATGGTTTTCAGTCAAAACACCACCCACGTGGCAAAGACCCAGTACATGACAGTAAATGACAATATTTAACATTCGAAAGTCATAGGTGATGAGGCCGACAACCCGAGAGGGCCTTTTTCAAGCCTAGTCATGCTTCCTTAGTTGACAATCAAGTAGTGTCAAGTAGTGTATCTTGTGTTAGTGAGGTTAACATCTTAGCCGTTAAGCCAATCCCCAGCCCTAAAAATGAAGTTAGAAAGATTCAAACCCTACATCCTTTCTTTGGGAAGCAGCTCATTAACAAGGCAGAGCTTTAGTCCGCTGTGCTGTCAAGACTACTACAGTCGATTGACAGTAGAAGAAATTTTATCCAGTTCAGCACAATGTATATGCAAACTACAGAATCGATTGTAAGATTTTTTTTTTCAAATGAATAGCAGTACAAGGATTCTTTTTGACATATTGAGTATACAGATCTAGATCAGTAGAGTAGTAGGTAAAATCAGCAGTAAAACCTCAAAGAAAATGTAGTTTTTGTAGTAAGGAACTTTATATTAGAGTGTGCTAGTCAGTAGTACCACTGGAATAAAGCTGTTATAAAATTACACTAGTAGAAGACACACAAGGCTTGCCCCATTGCACAGCTTTCATGCGGCAGACATAATTGATGGAATGAGTGCCAAGGAACCACATACCTTGGAAAAAACATTATTGGGTCAGGCATCCTACACATTATTGTATCACTCCAGCTGCATTCCTACTAGTAGATGAAATGTTGGGAGGGTGGCCTAATGGTTAAGGTGTTTGCCTTACAAACACAAGGTGCAGGGTTTGAGTCTCAAGGGATAATTGGCTAGGCTTAAAAAAATGGCTCACAAGGGCAGTTAGCCTAGTACTAATCTATGAACCTATGTAGATAGCTGCCAGGTTTATGGCGTATTGATGGTTTATGCAGAAGGTGCTGATAACTGCATTAATGGAGCATTCCATTTTACATGAGCAGTACCATTGTTTCTTAAAGACGATCACCCCATTCCATATCACAGACCTCATTGCTCATTCTTTGAATGAGGTGTTAAAGTGACGTCCCATCTGCTTGAGTTGGTGGTTGCTCTGTTGGATATAAAAGATCCCATTGCATCTGTCGAAAAAAGGGGAAGTTCCATGATACCCTGGACAAATTAATAAACTAGTAGTAAAAATACCACTATAGGTCTCCCCTGAAACAAGTCCAGTAGCATAGTGGGACTAACCCAGTCATCAAAGCATAAGTAAAATTAACAAACTATAATAAAAGGAAAAAAATTGCTGTCCAAGACCAAGAAGGAGCAGGTGCCAAGTTGGAAGCAATTTCTCTTCTGTCTGAATAAGCAAATAAGGTCAGTGGTGAAATCCTCCAAGGCTAACTTCGAGTTCAAATTGGCCACATCCACTAAGAACAATCACAAGGCCGCCTTCACATATGTCTACACTCTTAAAGGTTACACCCAAATCCGCTCTGAACTGGTGGTCAGTAACACCACAAACACAATAGATATAGGCCAACCTGCTGGTAGACAGGTTCAGTGAAAACTTCACCCCTCTGTCGCCCCCATCAGTAAACCAGGACATCCCCAGCACCTGCCACCCTCCCCTCATCACCAGGGAGCAGGTCTTTTAATGCCCTCTCAAAAGCAAAAAACTACATTCTCCATGGGACCTGATAACATCCCTGGCTGTATCCTACATGAAGTCTGGCATGAACTCTCAGCTCCATTAGGCACCCTATTCAAGCAAAGCCGGAGTACCGGCTTCATCCCAGCTGAATGGAGGACAGCCACTGCCATCCCTTTACACAAAGGTGGAGCGTCCACTAACCCAGGCAATTATAAGCCCATCACCCTAACTAGCCTAATCTGCAAGGCCATGGAACGCATTGTCATGGACCTTATAAACAAGGACATCGGCAACCTCCAAACACTTGACCCCATACAGTTTGGTTTTGTCAAAGGAAGATCATGCCTGTTAAACTTGGTCGACATCTTTGAAACAGTCACCAAAGCCATGGACGAGGGGAAGATGGTGCACACCGCCTACCTTGGCCTAGTCAAAGCCGTCGACACTATTCCCCACTTGGGCATAATAGATAAATTCTCCTAGCTCTGCATCAACCTGTATGTTACCAGATGGGTAGCTAACTGGCTCACTGATAGAACCCACTCAGTTAAAATAGGGGAAGCCACCTCTAGTAGTAGACTCGTAATGAGCGGTGTACCCACTGTTTGGGATTTACTTTTCTGAGGTGCAAGTCAAAAGCAGTGGTCTGTGGCTGACCATGTTTGCAGATGACTGCATGTCGGGCACTGTCCTAAATTCCCTTAGTGATGTGAACATCCTCCAAGAGGGCCTTACCCAAACTAATAACTGGTGCCAGAAGCATGGCATTAAACTGAATGGCAAGAAGTGCATCTTTATCCCCTTTGGGGAAAATGGCATGCCCACTAAATATCATATTAATAGCAATGTACTAAGCACACAATCAGTCGTGAGGGACTTGGGCACCCAGGTTGATTGAAACCTGACTTTTGACCACCACGTTGCCTCTGTTGTACAGAAGGCGTTTTACATGCCCCACCACATAAATAAGTGCATTTCATCCAGGAACAAGGAGGTTATAACATCCCTGTACTCCTCCCTTACCAGACTCATTATGGAGTACAGCGCCCCCTTCCTACCTTGCCAAGCACATGCAGCAGCTTTCCTGACCAGGAAAATCCAGGATGTCAAGACACCTATCCTATACAGATAGGCTAAAAGCCCTCTGTCCCTCTACGTAGTCTCGTACAGACTGCTCAGAGATGACCTGTGTCTGGCATACAAGGCCATCTCAGACTCAGCCTTGATGGAGTTGCTGCATATCCGTAATCAAACTCCCCTCACGCAACCTGCACGCAAGGCCTTAACCTGGTCTGTGACATTATATACAGACAGTGACAGAAAATTACACACTTGTTCTCATCGTATACTGCAGATGTTCTTCATGTTTCACTGTTGCAGTCATTACATTTGGGTAATCTGCTGGTAGGTTGGCTTGAGTCGGCCTGAATTCCCAAGTCTTGGGTCCTGCATCGGTTGCTGTCTTCTCTTCCATGACGTCAAGTTGTCAGGAGTATAAAACATGCAGCCGATGCCATTTTCTTTAGTCTTTCTTGCCGCGCGGTGCCCAAAGCAGAAGCATTCCGCAAGTGCCGGTCGGCCAACTACTGAAATGTTCAAGTTTGAGTTTCAGAACCAAAGTCTTCATTAAAGCTAAGTACCCCATTGGGGAAACTTTTTTTCTTGCTTTTTACCGATGTCAGACAAAGTCAAAAATTGTATTACTTGTGGGAAGCAAATACCTCATAAGGATTTCCATTTATACTGTATTCCTTGCCGAGGCCCTGATCACAACGTGCCTGGCTGTCAGTTTTGTGCTAGATTTAACCAACGCACTATTAAGCGTCAGTATATTTTTGCATCACAGTATTTTGGAAACGGATTTAACTACCCAGAAATGTTGGATAGCAATTCGACTACCGGAGTACATAAAAAAACGCAAAGTAAAGGACAGAGAAAGGCAGTCGAGATCCAAAACCAATGAAGCTTTTCCTAAGCCAGTCGCTGGTTTGCCGGTACTCAGTGAGGTGCCTTTGCAACCCCTGATACCTGCTACCTTTGAGTCACAGGCCTCTACCGACACCCTTGTGGAGTGCATGTGCATGCCGCAAGATACTCAAGGTACTGGACCGACAGATGTATCTCCCTCGGATGGGTCCGGAGCAGCTGAGCAGGCACCTGCTTCTGAGGGTGTATTCAGACCTCAACATTTGTACATCAAACAGACAACAGCTGCAAAAGCAGCTTCTAAAACTAAAAAACCGACGCATGAGCCACATGCACAGGCCTCTATGCCTAAAAAACAGATGATCAAAATGGTTGAAGACCTTATTACCTTGATCAGGGGTACCCTTCCCCCTCCAGATAAGAGGCCTAGGCAAGACACATTATGAATCTTCAGATCAGGTTTCTATTTCTTCTGATTCCTCTTCTGATCAGGATTTATCTATACCTCCCTATGATGATTCTGATGCTGAGGAGTCTATTCCATCTGCATTTCCTCCTGAGGATTATTCATTTGGAGAAACCTTGCATACTTTGAGGGAGCATTTTCATTGGGAGAGTCAAGACTTCTCTGAATCAAAAAATAGGCTCAGGGATTTCCTTCTCCCTCAGCACAAGCCTTTAGCCATTCCCCCTGTTTTAGACATTGTGGATGATGTGTTTTCGTAGTCAAGCTTGACCCCTGACTCCTTACCTCTGGCTCCCAGTAAGCCTGACAGATATTGCAGGGTCCCTGACTCATAAATTTTTATTTAGAAACCCTGCTGCTGATCCTGAAACTATTTCACAGGTCCAAAGGGAGTTAAGGCCTCAACAGCAAAAAATCCTACCCCCTCTGACAGAGATTCAAGGGCACTGGACAGATGGGGAAAAAAGGTTTATACAGCTGCAACCTGGGCAATCAGGGCCTTAAACTGTCAATTTCATATGATTAAGTACCAATGTGTTATGGGATTGCTGAAACAGAAAATGATGTTGATTTCAGAATGTGCAGAAAATAAAGAATTGCAGGAATTATTGCATGTAGCTGAACAAGTTGGAAAGCATACTTTGCAATGTGGTTTTGATTTTTTAGAGGCCTCCTGCAGGGCCGAAAATAAAGAATTGCAGGAATTATTGCATGCAGCTGAACAAGTTGGAAAGAATACTTTGCAATATGGTTTTGATTCTTTAGAGGCCTGTTGGAGGGCCGCAGTTACTGGATCTGTGATTAGGAGGCATGCCTGGTTAAAGGAACAAAATTTGCCTGATCATTTTAAAGCTAAATTGCTAGATGCACCTTTACAGCATGATTCTCTGTTTGGTATTAAGGCAGAAGAGGTTTTAAAGAAAATGAAAGACAAAGCTAAGTCTATGCAAACTGTTAAAGACTTCTTACAAGTGCAGCCACCAAGATTCAGTAGACACTGGCCTACAAAAAATTGGTCCTTTCCTGTGTCAGACAGAGCTCAGAGGGGCAAATCCAGACACCCTAAGTGTTCCAGATACCAAGCAGAAGACTCATACGGGTCAAAGCAATGGGGCGCATCCACCTCCAAATCTGGAGGAGATAAAGCGCAAACGTACAGAAGGTAATCCCAATGACTTTCCCTCTGCCTACACCAAGCACTTATCTTTTGGCAGCACCCATAGGGGGAAAATTAGCACTTTTTGCAGAAAATTGGCAGTTAATAACCCAGGACAAGTAGGTACTAAACATTGTATCACAGGGATACAGATTCCATTTCCACACTCTGCCAATGGCAAATGGTTGGCCAGATCTGCCAAAAAATCAATGGGCAGAGGCACAGAAACAGGTTACGTCCCTCGTGGATATGGGGGCCATTCAAACAGTACCAGAACAAGAAAAAGGACAAGGTTTTTACTCAAGACTGTTCTTGGTACCCAGAAAGGACAAGGCCTGGCAGCCAATACTGGATTTATTGATTTTGAACACATACCTGGACATTCCAAAATTCAAAATGCTGACTTTGCAGCAGCTTCTGCCCATACTGGGCAAGAATGCTTGGCTGGTGACTTTAGACCTAAAAGAGGCATACCTGCATGTCCCAATAAGACAGTCGTGCAGAAGATACTCAGATTCAAGACTGGCTTAATGCATTACCAATTCTCTGCACTGCCCTTTGGCTTATCTACTGCGCCCAGAGTCTACAAAGTGCCTGGCACCAGTAATTGCATTTGCAGACAAAGACGTATACAAATATATCCTTACTTGGACGACTGTCTCATTCAAGCAGAGAACAAGGACACTCTTCTTCGACACCTGGCGTTTGTGAAAAGGCTTCTAACATGCCTGGGGTGCACAATAAATGAAAAGAAATCACAACTGGTACCCTCTCAAAAGATAACATTCCTAGGTGCAAGCTTGAATACAACTGCCCAGATGGCTTACCTCATGCCAGACAAACAAAGGCAACTGACTGCTTACTTCAAACTGATGGCAACAAAAATCCAGTCTTCTGCAAGACACATTCTGCAGGCTCTGGGCTTCATGGTATCCTGCATCCTACTAATTCCATATGCAAGACTGCATATGAGGAAACTTCAATGGTACCTAAAAAGTTTATGGAGTCAACATTCACACAGTCTGGAAACAATGATTCCTCTCATTCCCTGCTTGCAACAGGAGTTTCTATGGTGGGCAAATGCCCGACACCAAAACATGGGATGGCCCTTCACTCTGCCCCCTGCCAGCCAAACATTAACAACAGACGCATCAGATTGTGCCTGAGGGGCCCACATGGCAGGAAGGTGCATTCAGGGCATATGGGCACCAAAACAAATGTATCTACATATCAACCAGAAAGAGATGCTAGCTGTTCAAAATGCCCTAACAGCCTTCAAGGACTTGCTTCATCCAGGAAAACACAGTCATGTGGTATATAAACAAGCAAGGGGACACACACTCATACCCCCTTTGCAGATTAGCCATTGCACTGTGGGACACCGCTTTGACCTACCAAATAAATCTTCAAGCTCAATTCCTGGTAGGAAAACAAAACACTCTGGCAGACGATATAAGCAGAAATCTTATGGATCCTCACGAGTGGAAACTAAATCCACAAGTCTTCAGCATAACAGAGAAATGGGGGAGCCCAGACATAGATCTATTTGCCTCTCCTCAAAATTATCAATTGAAAAGATTTTGCACAAGGGCTTATCACAGACAAGCATGGAAAGTGGATGCCCTATCCTTCAGTTGGAAAAACCTATCAGTTTATGCCTTTCCTCCTCTGCCTCTTACCCAAGGTCCTCCTAAAAGTCAGATAAGAGAAGCCAAAGATGATATTAATTGCC
The DNA here is from genome assembly GCF_019279795.1 of Protopterus annectens. Classification (NCBI taxonomy): domain Eukaryota; kingdom Metazoa; phylum Chordata; order Ceratodontiformes; family Protopteridae; genus Protopterus; species Protopterus annectens. Next base: position 479,409,450 of record NC_056726.1, on the reverse strand, counting down.
TCGGACTGGCCCCGCCAATACTGGTACCCAATCCTAAGGAACTTGTCTCAATACCCAGCTTGGACCTTGCCTCAAAGACCACAAATACTGTCCCAGCAAAACAATCAGATCCTGCACAATCAACTACAGACTCTGAGCCTGGCAGCATGGCTAGTCATGTAATCATACAAACGACACCTCTCAGTAAAGCTGTGATGGATGTCATTTTGGAATCCAGAAGGCCTAGTACTAGAAAATCTTATGCTGACAAATGGAAGATATTCTGTGCTTGGAATCAAGCACAAGGAACTGATACATCAGAACCACATATTCCTCAAATATTGCAATACTTAACTGAGATTCTTGACAAAGGCCTATCTTTCTCATCAATCAAAATCCATGCCTCTGCCATTGCGGCTCATTATAATACAGAGCCACCAGTCTTTTCTCATCTTTTACTAAAGCAGTATCTTAGAGGAGCTAAAAATTTAAGGCCTCCTAGAAGATCACCATTACCTGCATGGGACCTCAATTGTGTGTTGGAAAAGCTCACCCTGCCTTCCTTTGAACCAGCTGCTACCGCTGATATAAAGTTCTTATCGTGGAAGACAGCTCTGCTACTAGCAATTACTTCAGCAAGAAGAGTTTCAGAGCTACAGGCCCTCGTGGCTGTAGAGCCTTTTATCATATTTTACCCAGACAGGGTGTCTCTGAGGACAAATCCTACTTTTATGCATAAGGTGGTTTCCAGTGTGTCTCTTAACCAAAAAATTAATCTGCCAACTTTTTACCCAAATCCGCAGAACAAAGGGGAGATAATTCTGCTTTCCTTGGACGTACACAGACAGCTAAGATTCCACTTGAGCAGGACTAAAGCTCTAAGAAAAACTGAGCAATTACTAGTGTCATATGCTGCAGGATCAGAAGGAGAAGCTATTTCAAAGCAGACAATTTCAAAGTGGATAAGCCACTGCATCCATTTCTGCTGCTTACACCATGGAAAACCTGTGCCCAAGGGCATTAGGTCTCATTCCACCAGAGCTGCAGCTACTTCAGCAGCTTTTCTCAGAGTACCACCAACTAAAGACATTCTAGAGGTTCACACCTTTGCAAAGTATTACCATTTGCCTCTCTACTCTTAAGTCTAGGGCAGGTTTTGCCACTGCAGTGCTGCAGGGCCTTATAGCCACACCTAATGCTGTTTAATTCCAGCCTCCCAACCATAGCTTTGGGATTCTACCCAAATGTAGTGACTACAGCAGTGAAACATGAAGAACATAGAACAGTTGTGTGCACTTACCATAAATGTAGATGTTAGAGTGTATTCACTGTTGCAGTCCAGGTTACCCTCCCGCCAACCCCGTCACTCTAAAGATTAACTTTCCTTCTCTATCTTCTACAACCTTTGTGGTATATTTGCTTGTAGATGAAGGTAAAGTTTATATTGATGCATGTATATGTGTGTGTGTGTATGCAGATATATATATATATATATATATATATATATGTATATATATATATATATATATATATATATATATATATATATATATATATATAATGTTGCTAACTTTTTGGGGGCACCTGACATCGGGGGCAAGAAAAACTAAAGAAAATGGTGTCGGCTGCATGTTTTATACCCCTGACGACCTGACGTCATGGAAGAGAAGACAGCAACCGACGCAGAACCCAAGACACTGGAATTCAAGCCGACTGAGGGCAACCTGCCAGCAGATTACCCAAATGTAATGACTGCAACAGTGAATACACTCGAACATCTACATTTATGGTAAGTGTACACAACTGTACTTTCCTCATGGAGGATCAGTGTGGCAAATGTGGTTCAGTACATTATAGTCTTGTAGCATTTGCAAAAGTGTGCTGCTGAGAGTACAGTCCCCTCCATTGTGACCATTGACAGTCTGACACACTTGAGGCTTGTCTATGTTCCCATGGGATTGGCAGTTGTATTTTCCTGCAAGCATGTGCACAAACACACACATATTTAAAGGCTATGTCATTGACATCTGGTTTGCTTGAGATTTGTTTGTTTGCTTGGGGTGGGCAGGTGCACTTTCCTGTAAGCATGTACACAAACACATACTTACACATTTAAAGGCCTCATTGTGATGTACTTCATTTCTTGCATATGGCTCTGCAGTGTCCTTTATGCTCCGTGCTTGCTTATTTGGTCTTCTGACCTAGACATTCCAGCTTTGGCAACTGTCCTGTTTCTATTCATGCATGTGTACTATTAGCACTTTTGCTTGGCTGATTTAAGGGTCCCAGTTTTTCTACGTTGTGATATGCTCCTTTCCTGCTTTCCTCCATTTATTGCAGTATATATTTTATTTAGACAGTGCATGTGTTTTGTGCCACTATGGTGTATCTTGATCTTTCCTCTTCCTGTTTTTTAAAGATTGCAGTTTGTGTATGAAGTGCTTAATGAACTTTTTCTTTGCTAGCTTTCAGTCTTTCCATCAGTACATATGAACTAGCTGTGTGTATAATGTGTGGTAACATGTATGTTTTGGTTTGCTGGAATCATTTATTTAATTTAAACTTGGCCATCTTTTTGGGTTGGTGGGGCGAGTCAGCAAACGTGACAGTCATATATGTGACTTGCTCAGTGATCCCACAGAAGTTGTAACTTTCAGAATTGGTTAGATTCCCCATCTAGAAATGCTCTGCAGTTGCAAGCAGTGGGAACAAAGTCCAGATTTTTTAAATTTATGGAACTGTATGGGGGGGTAATCAGTCATTATTTTTGAGAAACACTTGGTCATGACCCAAAATGTGGAGACCCACCACAGTACAGTCAGGAAGCAGAGGGATGGTGTGAACAAACTGTGGCCTCAATGACAGAGCTGCAAGCTATGGTGGAAGAGCACACTAATTCTCTTTCTGAATTACAAACTAGACTGATGAAGCTGGAGCAGGTTTAGCCATTGGTAGCTATATAACTTAGAAGTCCTTGAGAATTTGTCCAATAGAAGTAAAGTCATTGTTATAGTGATACTAGAAAACATGACAGAGTTTGATGTCAGTATGTTTGTAGCCAGAGTATTTGCACACATAATGCATTTTCAGAGGAACATAAAGTCTGACATTGAAAGCATTCACAGAAGGAAGCTTTCTGTGGGTTACACAGTCAGACATCATGAATGCTGTTTTTCCTAGCGAATGAATAGTTGATTGTAAATAGACACCAAGTAGGAGTCCCTTGGAATAATAATCTGAAATTACTAGAAGATTATTCCAAAAACTTATTTTCCTGAATATAACACATGCTTTCATTCCAGGCACATGCAACAACTGGAAAGCCCACAGAGGTTCCTTACTAAATGGATACAAGGCCTCAACTACATGTCCTACATGGACCGATTCAAAGCCCTGTCATTCTACTCTGTATCCTGCAGACTGTTAAGAGGTGACCTGAGCCTGGCATACACAGGGTGTCCTCTGACTCAATACTGTTGAATTTATTGCATATCAGAAAGTCACATGGCATCAAAAATACTCTGCCTAGGAATGTAAACCTCTTTTGCAATATCAAGAAAACAGTTTGAAGGGACAGGTGTATCTTGCAGGGGATTCCACTGCTTTGGAACAGACTCCCCATCTACATACAACCAAGTTCATCCCGGTCTATATTCAAGGGCAGCTTGAATTTGTGGATGGGACACATAAAATTTACCCCAGGACTGGCCCCTCTACTACTAATAGACAGAGGCAGCTCCTGAATGCTTCATCCCATGTGTGGATCATCTTGAATTATCAATGTTTTGATTTAGTTAACATATAATTGTCAGCATTGGGGATGGGTAAGGCCAATCTTTAACCAAATGAGATAGCCAGTTTCCCTGTTTGTGCATGAATTAACCTAAGCTTAAAATGGCCTGCAAGGGCAGGCTAGTACTTACCTATGAACCTGTACTAGAATCTCAGAGTTATTTAAGAAATGTGAGTTTCTGGGCATGGCTTGTCTATCCAACAGTGATATATTATTTGTGGCTGGATCAGAGACTGGCTTTCTGATTACTACAAGAGGTTATTCTATTTGTGATAGTGAGCTTTGGTAGAAGAGCCAGGAATGTGCTGAGAAGATTGATGGCCCGTTTATCACCTTGGAGAGGGAATAAGAAGCATCCAGATCATATCTTTCAACAGTTCAGATTTTTTCCTCATATTTTGGTTTGTTCCTCATAAAATTTGTAGTTTGTTTGGCAAGTCATTGCAGAACGAAATCACTAAATAATGACTGGAATTTGAGTTTCAAACTTCACATCCTTCAGAAAATGCATGCTAATGCAAAACCTGATTCTCACAACTTTCTAAATTTATAAGAACAGTAATTAAAATCTCTCTATTTTTGGGCCATTGTTCCCCACCCCCGTTATTTTAGGCTTTGTCCAGATTTTGTCAGCTAAGAGGTTGAGAGGTATGATCCAGAAAGTGGAGTCAGCCCACACACAAGACTGCAATTTTAGTAAGAAACTGTTGACAGGACAGATACTGATTCACATGACAATGAGTAGGACTGCGTAGTCAAACACCACAATTGACCAAATTATTCAGAGAGAGCTAAGAACACATCCTAAAGAAAAGAGTCAAAATATGCAGATTTTGCAAAATCCAAAGGAGTGTAGATTAGTGCTTCTGACTGAAGGTGAGCTCTTTAAATCTTTGTCAGATGGGCAGATCTCCAAATAAAACACTGCCATGGCACGTAGACAGATATGATGATACTCATTCTCCCTGCTGCAGTAGCCTATAGCTATTTGGGATGTTCTTCATCTCACATTGCTGCAGTCCTTACATATGGGTAGTCCGCTGTCCTCGGTCGGCCCGAATACCAAAGTATTAGGCTGACATCGGTCATGGGCGCTCAGATCTGACATCAGAGCGTCAGGGTATAAAAGCGCATGACCGACGTCATATCCTCAGTCTTTTTTGCCGCATGGTCCGATGCAGAAGCAGCGTTTGCAAGTGCCGTTCGGCGTTCTGAAATTTTCGTATTCTGTGTTTCAGACCGAAACCAAGTTGGGCTAAGTACCCCGTTGGGGAATATTTTTGTTTTTTCTTGCCTCAGTTAATTCCGGATGTCAGAAAAAGTGAATAATTGCATTTCTTGTGGGAAACAGATACCGCATAGGGATTACCACTCTCTTTGTATTCCTTGTTTGGGACCTGAGCACGACGTAGTCAGGTGTCGCTTTTGTGCTAGGTTTAATAAGCGCACCATTAAACGTAGGTTAGATTGCGCTAGGCTTGTCTTCGGTAAGTGGTGTAATTATAATATGCCGTCGGATCCTCCGACGCCCGCTACCACGAAGAAGCGCAAAGACAAATCTTTAAAGTCCAGGCAGGATGAGTCGTCCGTTCCGGACGCCGGTTCTTTAGAAACTACGGTGGAATCTGTGGATCCAGCCGAGGTTTCAGTTGAGTCTCAGGGGGAGGCTTTGATTTTGCAAGATGTGGCCTCTCAGGAGTCAGGTCAGGCTGAGGGGGCCTCTCAGGTTGCTGTTCTCCCTTCCTTGCCTAAGGTGGTTAGGCCTTCTCCTTCTGTCTCTAAGGCTTCTTCCAAAGGCAGGCCTGGTTTGCCTTCCACGGGTGTCAGTCCTAGTTCTGCAGGTTCTGTGCCTAAAAAACACATGCTTAAAATGGCAGAAGATTTAATTTCTTTAATCAGAGGTTCTATGCCCCCTCCTGATAAGAGGCCTAGGGTGGAGCTAGAGGTGGAAAGTTTGGAGCAGGCTTCAGATTACTCAGAGTCTTCGGCTGAAGACATTCAGGATTTTCCTCCTTATACTGATTCAGACGCAGAGGATTCCACTCCTTCTGCTTCTCCTCCAGAGGATTTTTCTTTTTCAGAAACCCTGCATTCTATGAGGGAACATTTTAAATGGGAAGGTCAGGATTTCTCAGATTCCCGGAAGAGGCTTAGGGAATTTTTGTTTTTACCACAACATAGGCCTTTGGCTATACCTCCTGTTTTGGATGTGGTTCAAGATGTTTTCTCCGAGGCTTCCCTTAATCCAGACTCTCTGCCTCCTGCGCCAGTTAAGCCAGACAGGTATTACAGAGTACCTGAGGCTCATAAATATCTGTATAAAAGTCCAAGGGCTGACCCAGAAACTATTAGCCAGGGACCTAAGGGTGTCAGGGCTTCTGTTGTAAAGAATCCAGTTCCTATAGATAAAGATGCTAGAGCTTTGGATAGATGGGGTAAGAAAGTGTATACCTCTTCCACTTTAGCAATGAGGGCCTTGAATTGCCAGTTTCATATGTTGAAGTATCAGAATTTTCTCCTTACTCAACTAAAATCTAAAGTGGATGCTTTGGCAGAGGGCATAGAGTGTAAAGAATTACAGGATTTGGTACATGCCTCTGAACAGGTGGGTAAGCATTCTTTGCAGTGTGGTTTCGATGCTTTACAGGCTTCTTCCAGGGTGGCTGCCACTGGTTCGGTTATTCGCAGGCACGCCTGGCTTAAGGATCAGAATTTGTCAGAGCATGTTAAAACAAGAATTTTGGATGCTCCTTTACAGTCTGAAGTTTTGTTTGGTTCTCCTGTGGAGTCTGTCTTGAAGAAAATGGAAGACAAGGCTAAGTCTATGCAGACTGTTAAAGATTTTTTGCAGGTGCAGCCTCCTAAGTTTAGCAGGAATTGGCCTACTAAGGGATGGGCTTATCCTTCTTCTGATTTACAGTCTAGGGGTATATCTAGACGTGGTAGGGGCAGAGCTCAGAGTTCTTTCAGGCCTAGAACATGGAGTTCACCTGCACAATCTACAGGTGAGGGCAGGGGCCAGTCCTTTCGTAAACAGGCCCAATGACCTGCATCTTCAGCTGCCAGATTCTTCCTGTCTGGCAGCTCCTTTGGGAGGAAAGTTGGCACTCTTCAAGCAAAACTGGCTTTTAATCACCCAGGACAAATGGGTGTTGGACATTATAGACCGAGGCTGCAAGTTTTATTTCCATACATTGCCTCCTTTCAAAGGCATGCCAGACGTTCCTCCTCAGCAAAGGGTAGAGGCTCACAAGCAGATTTCTTTACTTCTTCAAATTGGGGCTATTCAGCAGGTCCCTCTGTCAGAAGTGGGCTTAGGATTTTATTCTCGCCTGTTTCTAGTACCAAAGAAAGGAAACACGTGGAGGCCAATTTTGGATTTATCTATCCTCAACACATACCTGGACATTCCAAAATTCAAAATGTTGACGTTGCAACAACTTCTACCTCTGTTGGGCAAAGATCACTGGATGGTAACTCTGGATCTCAAAGAGGCTTATCTTCATGTTCCTATCAGGCCCAGTTGCAGGAGATACCTGCGTTTTCGGGCTGGGACTTTACATTATCAGTTCTCTGCATTGCCCTTTGGCTTATCTACTGCGCCCAGGGTGTTCACAAAGGTTCTGGCTCCAGTGATAGCCTTCTTACAGTTAAGAGGAATACAAATTTATCCTTATTTGGACGATTGCCTGATTCTTGCTCAAGACAAGTACGAACTTCTTCATCATCTACAGTATGTGATGGCAGTGTTAAGGTGCCTAGGGTATTCTGTGAACGAAACTAAGTTCAGTCTAGTACCCTCTCAGGAAATGTGCTTTCTGGGTGTGAGACTGAATACAGCTTCCCAGATGGCTTTTTTGACCCCGGACAAGCAAAAGAACCTTACACTTTACTTCCATCAATTGTCTCTATGGTCCAGGCTGACTGCAAGGACAGTCCTTCAAGCCTTGGGGTTCATGGCATCTTGTATTCTGGTGCTTCCCAATGCCAAACTGCATATGAGGAAGCTACAATGGTATCTCAAAAATGTATGGACACAACACTGCCAAGATCTAGACACTGTCATTCAAATAATACCTTGCATTCAAAAGGAATTTTTGTGGTGGGCTCTGGAATGTCACCTAAACAAGGGACTCTCTGTGACCCGACCAGAGGCGAGTCAGATTTTAACGACAGATGCCTCGGACAAGGCTTGGGGAGCACATCTCAATGGAAAATGGGTTCAAGACACGTGGCCTGCCAGACTTCAACATTTACATATCAACTTGAAGGAGATGTTAGCAGTCCAATTTGCATTGATGGCTTTCAAGGATTTACTTCACCCAGGGCAAGTGTTGATTCTAACAGACAACACAACTGTCATGTGGTACATCAACAAGCAAGGGGGAACCCATTCGTACCCTCTTTGCAGGCAAGCAATGATTTTGTGGGAGACTGCTCTCAGTTTACACCTCAATCTTCAGGCAAGGTTTCTACCAGGAGCACAGAACTCCTTAGCAGATGTTTTGAGCAGACAGATAGTGGATCCCCACGAGTGGAAATTGGATCCTCTTGTATTTCGAAAATTGACAGTGATATGGGGAACTCCAGACATAGATCTGTTCGCTTCTCCACTAAATTTCCAGTTGCCAAAGTTTTGCACAAAAATGTTTCATCCCACAGCTTGGAAAGTGGATGCTCTATCATTCAGTTGGAGCAATCTTCACGTTTATGCCTTTCCGCCTCTGCCTCTCCTCCCCAAGGTACTTTTGAAGGTCAGACAAGACAAGCCCTCCATGATTCTAATAGCTCCAGATTGGCCTCGACAGCACTGGTACCCTCTGCTGAGGAGTTTAGTACGGGAGCCTCCATGGCCTTTGCCTTCGATTCCGCACCTTTTGTCTCAGGAGGGTAATCATTTCCTCAATGTCAGGATTCAGTCCCTGCATCTAACAGCCTGGCATATTCGGTTCTAGAACCTGGAGGGTCGCAGCTTCCACAACAAGTTTTGAATGTTATTTTGGAGGGCAGAAGGCCTAGTACAAGGAAAGTTTATGCTGATAAATGGAGGAGATTTTTAATTTGGAGCAAAACAAAGAGCTTTGATGTTTCCAGGCCTGATTTAAGTGTTTCTCTTCAATATCTTACAGAATTATTAGACACGGGTTTGTCTTTCTCCTCTATAAAAGTTCATGCTGCAGCCATTTCTGCTCACTATGACTGTAACCCTCCATTATTCTCTCATCCTTTGTTTAAGCAATTTCTTAGAGGGGCAAAGAACATAAGACCCCCACGTAGAGCTCCTACTCCTGCCTGGGATCTCAATTTTGTGTTGGAAAAACTTACTTTACCTCCTTTTGAACCTGCAGCTACTGCTGAGTTAAAGTTTTTGTCTTGGAAGACTGCTTTTTTGTTGGCCATTACGTCTGCTAGAAGGGTTTCTGAATTACAGGCTCTTATGGCAGTTGAACCCTTCCTAATTTTTCATAAGGATAGGGTATCTCTGCGCACTAATCCTACTTTTATGCCTAAAGTGGTTTCAAATGTGGCCTTGAACCAATCAATTCATTTGCCTACTTTTTATGCAGATCCCCAAAATAAAGGGGAGAAAATTTTGCACACTTTGGATATTCACAGGCAGTTGCGTTATTATTTGAGTAGGACTAAAGGGTTCAGACAGTCTCAGCAGTTGTTTGTTTCTTTTGCTTTAGGTTCTCAGGGGAAACCTGTTTCAAAACAAACTATTTCTAAGTGGATTGTTTTTTGTATTGCTTTTTGTTATTCTCATCATGGTAAGGAGATTCCGGCTGGAATCAGACCTCACTCCACTAGGGCTACTGCCACTTCTACAGCTTTTTAAGGGGAGTAGCTACTAAAGATATTTTGGAAGCAGCTACTTGGAGTTCAGTGCATACTTTTTCTAAACATTACCACCTTCCTCTTTATTCCAAATCTAGGGCTGGATTTGCCACTGCAATCTTACAGGGCATTTTGGCAGCTCCCAATGCTTTATGATTTTGCCAGCCTCCCTTTACCTCTGCTTTGGGATTCTACCAATATGTAAGGACTGCAGCAATGTGAGATGAAGAACATAGTACAGTTTTGTACCTACCATAAATGTAGATGTTCGAAGATCCACATTGCTGCAGTCCAATTTACCCTCCCTCCTTCCCCTCTGTAGTTTGGAATGGTTGTATGGTTTGGGTGGTAGCTGTTATTTGTACATGCCTTTTGGGAAGTATTCTATTTTTGGCTGTGGCCTTTCTTTTTAGGGCCTTCTGACATCTGGGGCAAGAAAAGACTGAGGATATGACGTCGGTCATGCGCTTTTATACCCTGACGCTCTGATGTCAGATCTGAGCGCCCATGACCGACGTCAGCCTAATACTTTGGTATTCGGGCCGACCGAGGACAGCGGACTACCCATATGTAAGGACTGCAGCAATGTGGATCTTCGAACATCTACATTTATGGTAGGTACAAAACTGTACTTTGTGTCCTACCTAGGATATAATAGACAGTCAGTTTTCAAAAGCCTCTGGCTCTCCACACATTAACCCAGGCGGCTGTGTCTTGAGATCCGCTGGCAAAAGGGGCAGCCTTGGTGCCAGTTTCTTAAGTACTTTCTTGTTGTCCTTGTGAAAGAACCTCTGGGGTCCAGTCTTCCATTTCTTTCCATTTCTGACAGGTCCCCTTTGGGGAACCCATCTGCACAGAAATTATAATTTTTTCCTGTTTTTTGACAGGCATTGACATAGGTTCATACTAGGCTATCTGCCCTGGGGCAATTATAAGCCTAGCCCGATTCTGTATGGCTTACGCAACCCCTTGATTTGAGTATACTGTGCCCTTTTTAAGGTTTAGTTTACTGTGCCTCTGTCTAATAGTGACACGGGAGTAATCCCTGGGACAAACCTACGATCCCCCATCCACCTATCGAGATTCTTCTTGAAGAGATTCAGTGAGGTGCTCTGCCTCACATGAACTGGAATTCTATTCCAGAGCGAAGGGAGCCTCTGGGTTATGAACCTGTCCCTCCAGCAAGTTCTATTTATTTCTGTGCTGAGGTTCAAGTCCCTCGAGCATGTGGCTCTAAGGGATTTAGATTTACTGAGGTGGAGCATGTCCATTAATTCTGGATTTGACATAGCTTTGTATGTCAGGCATAGATCGCCTCAAGTAGGCGGTATGCAACTGAGTAGAGCTGGAGTTTTTTAACCGAGCAGCATATGGCATCTGTTTGAGACCCTTGATCCTCTTGGTGAGATACTTTTGGGGTCTTTCTAATTGCTGCAGGTGTCGGGTAAGGTACATCCCAAAAGGGCATTGTATTCTATGATGGGCCTGATGAGGGATGAATAAAGGGGCACAATTACCTCTCTTGATCTAGATGTGAAACCCTTCGTGATGAGGTGGGCTATGTAGAAGGTCTTTCTAACCACTTTGGCAATGTGGTTTTCGAAGGAGAGATTGCTATCAACTTGGGTCCCCAGGTCCCTAATAACTTTCTCTGTACTTAATGGGTTTCCGCCTATGTGGTAATTTGTGGGCACATTGTTTTTGCCAAAGGGTATGACTATACATTTTTTGGCATTTAGCTTTAAACCATGGCGCTGGCACCAGTTGTCTGTCTCTGTGAGACCTTTTTGAAGGATGTTTGTGTCAGCTGGAGAGTCGATTATAGTCTCTCTGAGAACACTGGCAATTTACTGTGTTGACATTTTAGTCAAAATGTCTCATCAGGGAAGTTAATTTAGTAGCTGGGGCTTATTAATTACATCTGGGTTATTTTCTGTAGGATGCTTTTTGTGAACATAATGAAGGAACTGTATGTTTAAAAGGATGGTAAGTGTAGTTTGATACTTGTATACACTTATTGGCAACTTGCCTTCATTTTTACTTAATTCAGTGACATTTTTTGTGAAAAGGGACTTGAATTGTGGGGGCAGTAGAGTGCCCTAGTGCATGTACTTTTATGATATTTGTGGAACTGTGTAGGAAAGTGTAAGTGTATGTACTGCTTGTGAACACTTGATAGCTTACCTTATGGCTGACTCATTCTTCAGCTCTTATCAACAACCAGGCTTCCTCCTCTGCAAGAACATCATGGCTATCCCTGCCAATCCTGAAGTTCCTTCCTTCTCTGTATCTAAAAAGAAGAAGAAGAAAAAAATAAAGAGCTCTTGCCTGCACTGCAGGCTCAGTCTGCACTTTAGCCAATGGTGGGTGACTGTGTAGTGGCCACAGCTTGTTTTGGGAAAACCAGTGAGTGATCTGAGGAACAAGCAGTAGTGTAGTCCCTTTCACCTACAAGGGTTTAAAGCAATGCCGTCTGTGGCTGTTCCGGTGTTGGTACTGGGCATGGGTGAACCATCTTTTCTGGGCATGGAAATTTCTCTTAAAGTTCTTTCCAGGGTGGCCAGAAGAAGAGACCTGTTTCCCAGGTTGAAATGCTCTCCTTCTGTCGGGGTCTCCTCCTAGGGATGTTCCAAATACCCTAATGATACTTTATCAGAGGATTCTGATAGTAATATGGACATGGCTTCATCTGTGTTGTCCTCACAAGGACCTGATTCTGATTCTGAGGAGATTGCTTCCACAGTTTCTCCTATAGAGGAGTTTTCTTTTTCTGAAACTTCGTCTAGGATGAATAATGCATTTTTGTGGGAAGAAGTGGGTGTTCCTCAGTCCTCCTTAAAAAGATACTATGATATGTTTTAAGTGGATATGCCACATACTACACCTCTTTCTTCTGTTATGCCAGCCTCTGAGGATGTTTTTGATTCTACCTGCAGTAATCCTAGTAGTCAACCTTCAGTCCCTAAAAAGGCAGATGGACTTTAAGTTCCTCAGGCTAACAAGTATTTGTTGTCTTACCCAGTAGTTATTTTGGTTTCTTCTCCAGGTTTCTTCTCCAGCTACTAACAAGGTTATGGTCAATGATAATTCTTCAGTCGAGGATGGTAAAGCATTTAACAGATTGGGAAATGTTTTTTTCTTCAGTTCTAGCTTGTAGAATCCTGAACTTCCAGGCTCATATGTTGAAGTATCTGTTTACTTATGTGAACAGTATGAGGAACTCTTCTGCCACATTACCATCTGAAGGTAGGTACTTTCTGAATCATTATTGCTACTCCTTCAAAAGTGTATATACAATCTTTAATGAGTGTATGTGACTGATCTGTTATGTCCAAGGTCGCAGCTACTGCTGCTGTGATGAGTTTTGTCTGCTTACATAGTCAGAAGTTTTCTGAAAAAGTAAAATTTGAGATTTTGAAGCCTTCTTTGGATGAGGAGGTTTTGTTTGATCCTTTTGTTACTTGGGTTCTGTCAGTTTGAAGAAAGAGACACATTTATTTGGGTGTTACTAAGATTTTCAGCCCCCCCCCCCCCTTCCAGGTTCCTCCCAAAAAGGTTCTTTTGTTTTCAAAAAGCTTAGCAATCAATCTGAGCAAGCTTCCACAAATAGGGTTCTAAAAAGAAATGGTATGAGGTATGTGATAAAAAGCAGGCATCTTTATAGCAAAAGGGATAGGCCTGTACCTCAGGATGACTATACCAGCATTCTTTCTCCCCACCCCACTTTCTTTCCCTTCAAATATGTCCCCAAAACTTCTCAGTCTTCTACTTTGGCAACAGATTGCAGACAAATGGGTTCTGAGAATAAATCTGGAGGGTTACAAAAGGTACAGAATAGACACATCTTTTCAGGAAATCCCCCTTCATCTTCCAAACCAGAGTTTTTCCCCCCCTCAGGGTCTTCATCTGCTTTCCTTGTGGGGGGGGGGGTCATAGAGCCAGTACTTCAAAGCCACAGGGGAGAAGGATTCTATTCCAGAATGTTTGTTACCAAAGAGGGATCTTCTCAGCTTGCCTGTGAAAGCACCAAAGTTCAAAACACTGAATTTACAGTGTGCATTACCTCTTATTCCTCTTCTAGGTTTCAAGGTGATCCATATCTAAAAGATGCTTATCATATCTCTGTTGCCACAAGGTTCAGAAGTTTTCTCAGATTTTCTGTATCTGGGTCACATTAGCAGTTCTGTACTTTGAACCCTTTGAGTTATCTACAGTTCCAAGGGTGTTAACAGAATGTCTAGTTCCAGTGATAGTTAATTGCAGATTGTAGTACATTCACATAGTCTCTTATTTAGATGGCTTACTTATCTTAGCAGAGTCTTTTTCCGGGTTTCAGAAATCCCTTTTCATGGGTTACAAATGTCCGTCTAAGCTTGTGATATCAGATCAGCAGTCAAAAATTCTCTTTAACTCCTTCTCACAGGACTGTGTTTCTAGGATGCCTTCTAGATTCTTCTCTACAAAAGACATTCCTAACCCAGGAAAAAGTGGATTTGTCTTAGAAGTCTTCCTGACCTTCTCAAATCAGCCTTGGACTTCAGCCAGAGAGTATTTCAAGATTCTAGGGTTGCTGGCGTCCATGATTCTCATGGTTCTTGCTAGGCTGCATTAGAGAAAAATCCAGTGTTCTTAAAAACTGTGTGGGCAGAACATTCTTATCCTTTGGAATTTCTGGTTCCAGTTTTGTGAAGAGAGAACTGCTGTGGTGGAGACAGCAGATTATTGTGAATCCAAGTCTGCCATTCTTTCTTCTAAGCCCAGCTCAATCTGTGACAAAAAAAAAAAAACACTTCATATTTTGCTTGGGAGGCAGTTTCAGTGGGGGTAAACCTGCAGGGTCTTCGAAACAAACCAGACAGGCCAGATCACGTAAATGTCAGAGATATATTATCTGTGAACTATGGTATAGAATTTCTGCATATATGCAGAATCAGAATTTATAGATTGAAAAAGTTAAAAACCAGGGCAGTGGATCCCAGGACCACTACAGGTGATTTACAGACAACACCACAGTGATTGGGTAGATAAACAAATGGAGAGTACAAAATCTCACCCTCTGTGCAGACTGGCTATGATGGCTTGGCAGGTCACTATGAAGCATTGTTTAACTTTGCAAGCTTCCTACATTTTGTCAGAGCAAAATGTAATGACAGACAAGCTAAGCAGGACCAGGACAGATCCTCACAAATTAAACTTGACTGGAGGAGGCCTTTCAGGAATTAATCCAGTTGTGTGAACACCTCAGAGGTTTTTTTTTTTTTTTCAAAACAGGCACAACAAATTCTGCTCCAGGACTCTCTGCAGGCAGAACCGGAAAACGTATGCTTTTTCATTCCCATGGTCTGGAGTGCTCCTTTGTACATTACTGCCCTTTTCACTGATATCCAGTGTAATCCTGAATTTCCAGAAGGATTCTCCACAGATCATTTTATCACCTTTACGACTTTGGCAGCAATGTTTCTCTCATCTTTTGGAATTGGTCAAGGGCAATTACACCAGTTCCTCACAGATTGGTGTACTCACACCAGATAAGGGATTTTGTGCACCCCAGTCAAATAATTATAAATGACTTCTAGGATGATTCAATTCTGATACCTTTTAGGAAGTGCAGCAGAAGCAAGAAAACCTGCAACTAGGAAATCATGCAGTAGTAAGTGGAAAAGATATTCTAGTTGGTGCTACCCCACTCAAGTGTTAGTTACCACTGGTTCTTAAATACTATCCTCTGACATATCTTATTCCTGAAAAGGATCATATTTTGGCCATTTCAGCAGGTCTGCCTATTGCACCTCCTCATTTCTTCCCCGCCTTTAGTCAAGCAGGTCTCGAAGGGGTTTTCCATATATGACCACCTAGAAAACAGGTGGCACCTAATTTGGACCTCTGCTTTGTGCTGAAAAAGTTTATTTTGTATCTCTATAACCAGCAAAATCTGGCTGATTTATGGTTTCTAACCTATGAGACTGTGTTACTTATTGCTCTGACTTCGAGTATCCAAGTTGCAAGCTCACATGGTAGTTTAACCATAGTTTGTTTTCCATAGAGACAGGGTGAAGAACAAATCCCTCATTCATGTCAAAAGTTGTTTCAGAGTTTACATTGAATCATGCCATCAGTCTCCATTTTATATCCAGAATCTAAAAATCAGGGAGAAAAGATTCTTCATATTGTGGACTTGCAGAGGCAACTCAGTCATTAATGTATAGGTTCACAGAAAAATACTAGGTAATCGCTGTGCAGATTATTACAGTCGTAACCAATAACTAAACCAGGTGTTAAAGTGAGAATCAGACTCTGTACATTGTGTTTCTGAGGTAGACACTTTACCCGTCTGCCAGCCTCAACCCCCAAAGTTGACTGACCAAAGTCATGTAGGAAAGCTGAACAGTTGCTTATCTCCTATGATGGAACAAAGAAAAAGGGAAATATATGTCAAAACAGACTGTTTCAAGATGGTTGTTCCATTGTTTTTCTTTTCTTGTTTTCACAAAGGAAGATCTCTTCCAGGCAGAATAAAGGAGAATTCTACTAGACTCTTGTCTTTGATGGCATATCGGAAAGAGTTGGACTCAAGTGTTCAAAAGGCTTGGTCCACTGTACATGCAAACTGAATTCCTCATCCCAGGATGGATGCTGTATGGTAATCTACCCAAATATCTGTAGGCTACTGCATTAGTAAGAATGATGAACATAGTACAGTTGTGTAAGATGCATTTACCGTAATAGATATTTTAGTTCCTCATTACTGCAGTAGCCACACCCTCCCTCTATACATAATTACTATTTTGGGATAAAAGGTTGTGTATTCCTAACTTTTGGGGTAGGGTCCAGCACTAGTAGGCCCTCTCCTTTTTTGTGGACAAGAAAATCTTGAAGTTGGATGTAGGCTGCTGTTTTCTTCTTGTAGATCTTGAGATGCGGCAGCCTGAGAGAATGTGTGGAGGGGGTGTAAAAGACTTTTGGAGACTGGTCTGTCAGTATGTCCTGGGTAGGATGTACCCTAAATAGCTATAGGCTATTGCAGCAGTGAGGAATTCAGACACTCGCTGTTATGCTAAGTGCAGAATACACAGTTGTTCTTTCTCTGGTGACTCCAGAGAGAATGATGATGAAACGTAGCCAGCATGATCAGTAATAAACACAAATGCAATTAAAAAAATAAAATGAACCAGTGTACTGTTGAATACCCTAATCTGGTCTGTCAGTATGTCCTGGGTAGGATGTACCCTAAATAGCTATAGGCTATTGCAGCAGTGAGGAATTCAGACACTCGCTGTTATGCTAAGTGCAGAATACACAGTTGTTCTTTCTCTGGTGACTCCAGAGAGAATGATGATGAAACGTAGCCAGCATGATCAGTAATAAACACAAATGCAATTAAAAAAATAAAATGAACCAGTGTACTGTTGAATACCCTAATTTTACAGTTATATGGTACTGGGTTCCTGAATGCCTCTTGTTTCCTTCTGATTTCTGTCAACAGTCACCAACTGCATTGATCTGCACCATTAGCAGTTCATTGTTAATGATTGATCTGATGTTGTCCATTTCATTATGCATCAGCACTGGGTCCATAGATCCGATCTTGGATCTGACTGCCATTTCTTCCAGACATACGATCCAAGCCTCAAACTCCTCCCTCTCCTATAATGCCTCACTCCTTCTCCAAATCCTCAGATATCATTTGCTGCTTTCAGCACAGATGCAATTCTGCAGCCGGTACTCAGAGAAGTGAGTTCTTATCTTTTCTTTCTGAGTTCCCTTCATTATTTTCTAGTCAGTGTTAGGTTTTGCACCTCCCCTCCCTGCTTAGGTAGTTTATTATTGAGTAATCACTGGTGTTATGGTTGTTTTTCCACCTTCTTCCTCCTCTCTCTTTTTAACTGCTTTCTCTCCTTTCCTTGTATAAAAAAAATTCCCACAGGAGGTGCTTGTATTGTCTTGAGCCAGGGCATTTGGAGGTCCAGTATGATATCTGCTCATACTTCAAGCCCAGAGCCCTTGCTGATTGGTGTAACAAGCTGATCTTAAGAGGCCTTCTTCCTTCCTCTAGAGCTCAAATGCCTATTTCAAAGGAGCATACACACTCTATTGCTCCAGGGTCCATGGCTTCAGTCGCTGAGAAGCACCAAAAGTTGTCAGATCCATGCACTTTAGATCCCTCCTGCTCTCTCTTCAGATCTGAAAAGCTCTTTGGATCCAGTAGAGCCAGCTCCTGCCAAGACTTCCGCACTGTCATATCTTTAGCCCATGGGTCCAAGCAGTCTGTTGTATCCAAAAGTAGTAGTGCAGATCCAAAGTTCCTTGTCTCCAGAGCAAGTTTCATTGGGTCAAACATGCCTGAATCGGAGATCCCTGAGTCATACCCTGTGTCAGAGTAAATCTCCATCTCCTGAGCCAACTGTTCAGACCAGTCCATCTCCTGTCAGGTCCACACATTCTTCAGGCATCTTTAGAGCCTCTCTGCTGTTCCACTCCAACATGGACAGCATGATGCAGAGTTTCCTCAAAGCCCAGATACAGCTGGGCATCTTGCCTTCTCTGACCCATGTTGGATCCGTGAGAAAACCAACCCCAATACCTCAACTTCCTCCTTTGATCTAGCCCTCGGTTTCAGAGTCCCAGGACCTGGTTTTAATAAGTGAGCAGTTGTCAGAGCATGGAAGATGCTTTTCTTCGACTCTGGAAGTGCCACAGACTAGCTCAGCTCCAATACTTTCAGAATGGAGCAGGTCCTGGACCCAAGCTGTTGGTGTGGAGTCCTTGGGGTTGATGTCGGCTCTGACCTTTTCAGAGCTGTGCCTCCTGCTGGGGGCCTCAGCCCTTGACAGTTTGGGTCTGGTGCCTTCTGGATGTATCAGATCCGGTGTGATTTTGTCCTCCTCCCCCTTGGCAGCTCTGGCTCCTAGGGTGGGAAGTCAGGTTTTCCCAGCTTTTTCTGCCTTCCAGGTGCCAGAGAGGGCTTTTTTCATACCGCAAGATTCAGTAAGTGCATAACTTCTGTTATGTGCATGGAATGGATGCATACTACTGCACTGTTAAAAGTAAAGTGCAGATGAGACTCATGCTTGTGTACTATGTATTCAAATGAAGTTCAGTGGTAGTTGTCAGGATGAGCACAATTAGCTGTTGTGCTTTGGGACAGGGAGGATGGGAGGCAGGAAAGTTAAGAGTCACTGGGTGGTCGGAAGTTGTCAGTTTTCACAATCATTAATTGGTTCAAACTGTGATTTTTTCATCTTATGTTGTCAGGAGTATGAATGTGGATAGCATGGGCTGGCCTTTGCTAGGACTATATTGTACAGGCTATGGATACTTATCCTTTCTTTTCTCAGGTTGATATGCAATGGAAATCTTTCCAAATAGCTATAGGCTACTGCAGTAGTGAGAATGATGAGCATAATACAGTTTTGTAAGATGCATTAACAGTAGATGTTTGCTGCCACACCCTGCATCACTCCATCTATTAAAATGAGAGTGCAAAAGATGGAGGGACTAGATCAGTGGTGGCTGGTGACTTCAAATCAAAGGGGGGGGCTGCAGGAGACAGGTGAATGGGTGCGGTCAATGGGAAGGGGTGTGGCCAACTAGAAAAGGGATGAGCCACAAAACTAACTTTAATTAAATATGCTGCCCTGGGTGCCAAACCGTCATTATGAGTGTCCAATCAAGACAAAATGAAGTGTAGAAGAAAAAAAAATATTTCAATGCATTGGCTGCATGACAGCTTACTTAATAGCTAGATGGAAACAATAGGTTGTGAGGCATGAAAAAATAAATTACTTTTTAAATACATTACTGGAATGCCAGTCAGAATCAAGTATAAGAAAAACAAGCAGCACTACTTCTCCTTGCACTGCAGTTCTAATTATAATTTATATTCAGCTTTATTAAAGTACTCAGTAACATGCTGAAAGTAGCAATCTTTGTGATACCCTCACTTGTAAAAATGTTCCTTATACAAAAAGGACCTGCTGCCTGAGAACTATCTACTTGTTTCATGAGGGAAAACATGATCAAAGTAAAAAATGAAAAGCAAACAAGAAACAAGCTCCAGATACATTGCTTAAAGGATTACTGTACAGGTAATGGACCACACATGATAGATTGGCATTCTGTTTGGTTTACAGGTAAAGCTGGCAAGTCTCCAACAAATGTAATGAGCTTCTTAAAATGTAATCCTGTCCTTTATTGCAAATATTGTCATATGAATTTCAATACCCAAGGCTTATACATTATTCTGTGCATGGCAACAACAGAAAGGCATTCAGTGTTGGCAATTCTTCAACAGTATGCTTATTAAAGCTTACTTGCATCTTACAATTTCAGTCCAGCTTACCCGGTGGTTATTAAAGCATTGCTACTTAAACAGAGCAACAGGCACATTCTGAGTAATAATAAGCATAAATCAACAGTATAAAATATGACAGAAACCAGAACATTCTGCAAAATGAAGAACAGAATAAAAGTAGCACTTGTGTCTACCTTGGATGGGGGGATACTCTGCACAACTGCTCATTGCCTTGCTTGGACACATCCAGAGTAACTACATGGGGGAGTGGGGTGCAACAAGTATGTCACAATTTGAAATGTCTCTGGGTGACTGTGATGGCCCTGATACATTTGTCATACGTCTCAACCTCAGAACTAGAAATATGGACAGAGCCATACATAGAAGTGGGACAAAGGCCCAAAAATGAGGACAATTTTTAAATATTGCTCTTATAAACTTAGAAAGATAATAGAATAGTAGGTCGTGCATTAGTATGAATTTTCTGAAAGGTATGAAATCTGAAACTCAAATTTCTGCTATTATTTTCTAAATTCAGTCTTTAATGATTTGCCACAAAAACACAATTTTATGAAAAATGGACCAAAAATGTGATGCAAAAATATAAAATAGCCACACAATACAGCTGGGAACCTGTCAAAGAAGGGACACTTTTAATAGTACTGCTAACTAGAACAGCTGACAAAATAAAAGAATCTACATGCATTTCTGAAATAAAAGTAATCTATAACTGATTATTACATTTTGCGGTGGGATTATTAGGGTAAGAGCAACATTTTGAGCCAAAATCGGGGACAGTTGAGAAGTTTGGATATGCCTAATTCTATAAAGCAATTTATTTGCACGTACCTCTCAACCTGTTAATGCAGGACATCTGGACAAGGCCAAATATACTGGGGGAACATATAAACAGTACTATAAATTGTTGTATAAACTGAGACAATTGATAGAAAAACAGGTCTTGCTTTAGCATGCATTTTTCTGAAGGTTAAGAATTCTGAAACGCAGTGTCTTTCATTATTTAGTGACTTAATTCCTAAATTATTTGCCAGAAAACTGCACATTTTATGAGGAACAAACCAAAATAAGAAGCAAAAATCTATTCATTCTGTGAAAATCTGGACAGTTGAGAGGTATAGTTCAGCCAGGGCTGTCTTTGAGTTTGCTGCCCTTCCCCCTCACAAAATCATGGTCGAATGGAGCCTCCCCCCTGCAGCCATTCCAATGAACCATTACTTGGCTATTTCACCCCATTTACTATAAACACTCATGTGAATACTGCTTTACTTCTACGATAATTTGGACTTCATTTGAAAGTTTTATTTTGCATTTTACAGCACAAACACTAAGACATCTGCTAAATAAAGCAATGCAATCTCACAATGAAAACATACTTAGCATTAAAACTTCTCTGCCCTTGAAACTCACATTCATTGAAACAGCATTGAAACCCACATTCAAAGAAAATACATTTTGCCAGTGGCAGATAAAGATTAACTTTGGGCTGTTTTCAAATCATAGGCCCCTTGGACACGAAACATACATGTGGTCTTTGATACACCTTCCTGATTGTATTAAAGCTGCGGTGGTACAGCGGTAGCATTGTTGCCTCACAGCAAGAGGTTCTCTTGTTTGATTCATGGCTGGAGTGTCTTCTGGGTGGAGTCTTCATGTCCTCCCTGTGGTCGAGTGGCCTCTGAAAGACATGCATGAATGGCCGTGCCTTCGCTGAAGATTGGGTGTCGGGCTAGCAACTCTGCACCATAAAAAAAAAAATCTACTGCCGACCCCTAACCGGGAAAAGCTGAAAAGACAAACAA
This sequence comes from Protopterus annectens, assembly GCF_019279795.1. Classification (NCBI taxonomy): domain Eukaryota; kingdom Metazoa; phylum Chordata; order Ceratodontiformes; family Protopteridae; genus Protopterus; species Protopterus annectens. The sequence continues at coordinate 479,387,729 of NC_056726.1, read as the reverse complement.
ACAATATAGTATAGTTGTTAGAGGGCGTTTGAAATTTTTGAACATTTTTCCAGTAAACAATGAAACAAAATGCATGCACCAATAATGACAAAACTGCCCAATTCAGAACATTTATATAATAAAAGTCTACTCAAACTTCTACAGTCCACCAGTATCAGTAAATATGCGCAATCTCTGAAGAAGTAAAAGTCATCTAAATAATTCCACATTAAAGAAATCTGTAACTAATGAAGAGGGTGTTTGAAATTTTTTAACATTTTTCCAGTAAACAATGAAACAAAATGCATGCACTAATAATGACAAAACTGCCCAATTCAGAAAATTTATATCATAAAAGTCTACTCAGACTTCTACAGTCCACCAGTATCAGTAAATATGCGCAATCTCTGAAGAAGTAAAAGTCATCTAAATAATTCCACATTAAAGAAATCTGTAACTAATGAAGAGGTTGCTGCTAGCAAACAACTTTATATTTCATTTGCAAATAACGTGCCCGTTGCCCTTGAGGAATAAATTGCCTAAGTTGCAAAAAAAAAAAAAAAAAGACGATACGCAAGTAATATTGCATTAGGTAACGAATTGCAAACTGATAGGTTCATAGTTACTAGGTATCTTCACCAAAAAGGACTGCAGCATCCACCCCCTTTGCAATACAGTACAGTACAGTATCAGCAATGCCTCTACCTATTGTGGTAGTAGAACACACAGCCTTCTGCATCAAAAGCAAGTACACTACCTATTGTGCTATTAACAGTGCAAGCAGACTCGGCATAAGCAGCAGTAAACTTTTGTTCCCCTGCAGCTCTCAGCTTCTTGTAAAATCTACTTGACACTCAGCTGCATCTCTGAACTTTGCAGCACAAGAAATCTGGAAAAATCCAAAATTTAGGGGAGGGGGAAAAGACCAAAAAAACAGGGACACAATTTAAACATTGATTGTATGATGTTGGAAAATTGTTAGAATAAAATGCTGTGTTACCATCATACATTTCACTGCCAAGTATTGAACCCAGGACCCTGTGCAAAACAGTCAGAGCAACATACCACTATGCCAAATCATCTGTCTTATGAAAGAAAGGAAGACTGAAACTTAAATGGCTACCATTTAGTGAATTCAGTTCTCACCATAGCTGTCAACATCTTGGCACAAAACACCTGAACAAAGCCAATAATGGGGGAATACAGACATATTCAGTTATCACCACAGCGCTCAACCTTGACCCAAAAAACCTGGACGAAGCCAATAATGGGGGAATACAGTCCAAAAAATAGGGACAAATATCCATTGAGGACACCAGAGCAAACCCAGGGAGGACATGCAGACTCCACACAGAAGGCACCCCAACCAAGAATCAAACCAGACAACTTGTAGCTGTCAGGCAGCAATGTTACCACTGGCTGTGTTAAGTAACAAAAATACAGAAACCACTGATTTTATGAGGAACAAAACAGAACAAATATGAGGCAAAAATCTGCAAATTTTTTACAAATAGTGGTGGGTAGGGTATTCAGGCTCTTGCCAGTTGGGGCCAAGGTACAGGGTTCAAGCCTTATTCTCTACCCACCAGCATGTAGCAACTGTGGCATTTCACACACACACCTTTCGATCCCCTGTAGCGGCCTGCCTGAAGCTGTCCTCTGTAGCAGCTTGATCACCTCCATAACTACAAGCTAAGTTCTCCATAGCAGCCCGATCACCTCCATAACAGCCTGTTCTGGGTTTCCCCGCGAGACATGAGTAGGCTGAAGCCTCCAGCCTCTGGGTGATGGTCAGGTGTGCTTCCGGTCTGTGCGATAGTCACTGCACAGACCTCTGGGCTGGCAGGGCGGAGTTCCCTTCCTTCACTATCTGGACTGCCTAACTGAACAGTCTGGAGTTCAGGAAGTAAGCACGCATGCGTGCGTGGAGATGTCCTTCATGGATGCATCTGCAGTCATAACAAGTGGGTTGTCCTGTCGTCAGGCAGCCCTTCAGTCGGCCGGATTCCAAAGTCCGGGTCCGGCTTCGGCTGATGTCGCACTCCACCCGACGTCATCTCTCTTGGTCTTCGGGTATAAAGGCATCAGCCGACGCCATTTTCCTCAGTCTTTCTTGCCACGTGGCGCCCGAAGCAGAAGCTGTTCGCAAGTGCCGGTCGGTCGGATCCAGAGATTACTTCTACCGAATACTACTTCGAAGACTTCTAAAGCTAAGTACCCCGTTGGGGACTCTTTCTTGCCTCAGCCGATGTCAGAAAAAGTTAACAATTGTTTAAACTGTGGGAAACAAATACCTCATAAAGATTTCCACTCTTACTGTCTGCCTTGTTTAGGCCCAGCCCACGACGTAGCAGCCTGTTCGGCCTGTGCTTCTTTCAACAGACGAACGCTTAGGCGTCGGTCGGAGTTTGCAGAACAGTTTTTCGGTTCTGATTTTGCGTACATTATGCCGTCGGATCCTCCGACTACCCAATCTAGCAAAAAACGTAAAGATAAAGACTGACACTCGCGGTCCGCGGTTTCGGCCGAAACCATGGTCAAGCAAACCGCGAGTGTCTCGGTTTCGGGCGAAACCCCGAAAACTGAACAAAGTACAGCTGAACCTATTCCTACAACTGAGGCCCCTGCTACAACTCTTGAAACGACTTCAGAAATTTTACCCACTACGGTGGTTGACTTATCAGACACCATCCCCTTGGATGTTTCTACCCCAGCACGTGGTGCTGCTAGGCCTCCAGCAGCCATGTCCATTAAGGCCTTCGCCAGGGCTAAAGCAGCCAAGACTACTAAAACAGTGCCTGTTAAACCACCCACATCCAGGCCCTCTTCTAGTTCTCAAATGCTGACTTTGGCAGAAGATTTAATTTCTTTAATTAGAGGATCTCAATCTCACCCAGACAGGGCCTCTCAGCCCCCAGAGAAGAGACCTAGGGCAGAGACCCGAGCCAGTGTCCTCTGATGATTCTGCTGATGAATCAGACATAACTGACCAGCCAGAGGCTCCCTTCTCCAATTTTGAAGATTCTGATGCTGAAGAATCCATCCCAGCTGCTTCCCCACCAGAAGAATTCTCCTTTGGGGAAACCTTGCATGCCATGCGAGAACAGTTCCAATGGCAGCAACAGGATTTTTCAGACTCCAGAAAAGACTTAGGACTTTTCTGCACCTCCCACAGCACAGGCCCTTAGCTATACCCCTGTTCTCTGTGGTGGATGATGCTTTCAATGATGTTTGCTCCGCTCCAGATTCTTTACCCCCAGCCCCTGCCAAACCAGACAGATTTTACAGGGTGCCAGATACTCATCACCACCTTTACAAGGCTCCACTTGCAGACCCAGAAACTATATCCCAGGGCCCCAAGGCAGTAGCCGCGACCATAGCTAAAAACCCTATTCCTTCTGAAAGGGAAGCAAGGTCATTAGACAGCTGGGGTAAAAAGGTCTACACTTCAGCTACTCTCTCAGCTAGAGCTTTAAACTGTCAGTTTCACATGATACAATACCAAGAGTTTATGCTGGATCAGTTAACTAAAAAACTAACCACTGATGAATCTCTTGATAAGAAAGATGTATTAGAGATGGTAAATAACATACAACAGGTTAGCAACCATTCCTTAAAATGTGGCTATGATGCACTGGAGGCTTCATTTAGATCAGCCATGACAGGCACAGTGATAAGAAGGCATGCATGGCTAAAGGAACAAGCTTTACCGGATCATGTTAAAGCTAAGTTGCTAGATGCTCCTATGGACAAGACAAGTTTGTTTGGTACATCTGCCCAGCAGGTTATGAAGAAAATGGAAGAAAAGGCAAAATCTGTTCAAACTGTTAAAGATTTCTTGCAGGTTCAACCCCAAGGTTTAGCAGGAACTGGCCTGCCAAAATTGGTCCTTTCCTGACTCCACAAAATTTCAAAGGGGCAGGAATAGGCGTTCCAGAGGCAGAAACCAATCCAGAGGAGGTGCCTACAGAGGAAGACAGTGGCAAGGTAACAACAGAGGCGCAGACACAGCCACTGCCACTACATCAACACAACCACAGTGACTTAACCCTAAATCCGCCTACCAGGGAACAAATAGCAGCTCCTCTAGGCGGAAAGTTAACCTTATTTTCAAAGAACTGGCACTACATAACAAAGGACAAGTGGATTTTACAAACCATAGATCAAGGTTACGGTTTCACTTCCACACTTTCCCAGTCAAAAGAGGAATGCCAAATCTACCTCCAAATCAAAAAACAGAGGCTCTACGCCAGATAATGGAGTTAGCAAACATGAGAGCTGTGGAAAGAGTGCCAACAGCAGAGCAAGGAAAGGGTTCTACTCCAGACTATTCCTAGTTCCAAGAAAGGAAAAAGTTGGAGACCAATTCTCGACCTGTCCACCTTAAATACATACATCATTGTCCCAAAATTCAAAATGCTGACCCTACAGCAACTTCTTCCCATGCTGGGCAAGGAGTCTTGGCTGGTAACTCTAGATCTCAAGGAGGCATACCTGCACGTCCCCATTCGACCAATCTGCAGAAGATACCTCAGATTTCTTGCAGGATCAGAGCACTATCAATTCTCAGCATTGCCTTTTGGCTTATCTACTGCCCAGAGTATTCACAAAATGCCTGGCATCAGTAATCGCCCATTGCAGACTGCAGGAATTCAAATTTACCCATACCTGGACGACTGCCTGCTACAAGGGGACAACAAAAGCAAGCTGACAACAGATTTACAAAGGGTCATTTACTTGCTACAAGCACTGGGATACACAGTCAATTTACAAAAGTCAAGGCTGATACCATCCCAAACAAGGACATTCTTGGGCGAATTGGACACAGTAAAACAAATGGCATTCCTGACTACAGAAAAACAAAAGAACTCCTCTATACTTCTTGGCACTAACAAAACTGAACAAGTTAACAGCAAGAAAAGTACTGCAGGCCTTGGGCTTCATGGCATCATGCATAATCTTGGTTCCATTTGCCAGACTACATATGAGAAAACTACAGTGGTACCTAAAGAATTTATGGTCCCAACACAGACACAGTCTAGAAACAGAAATCCCACTAATTCCATGCTTAAAACAGGAGTTCCTATGGTGGGCTCAGGCATGCCAGTCAAACCCAGGCCTACCCTTTCGCAGATGTCAAGCAAGCCAGACCATCACAACAGACGCTTCAGACCTAGGATGGGGGCCCACATGCTGGACAAATGCGTGCAAGGATTGTGGACACAGGATCAACTTCAACTGCACATCAACCTAAAAGAAATGCTGGCAGTAAAACTGGCAATCCAAAAGTTCAAACCATTTCTCAAAGAGGGCCAGTTGATGATAAGGACAGACAACACCACAGTCATGTGGTACATCAACAAACAGGGAGGCACTCATTCATACCCCTATGCAGAATGACCTTGGAGCTGTGGACCCTGGCACTCAGCTACAACATCCAGTTACAGGCAATATTTGTACCAGGGAAAGACAATACCCTAGCAGACATATTAAGCAGAACCACTTCGGATGCCCACGAATGGAAGCTTCACCCGGACATCTTCAAGACCATCTCAAAGAAATGGGGAATGCCACAGATAGACCTATTCGCATCACCTCTCAATCACCAGCTCAAAAATTCTGCACAAGGACATTCCACCCATTAGCATGGAAAGTGGATTCGCTCTCTTTCAACTGGAAAGGCCTAACAGCATATGCATTCCGCCTCTTCCTTTGATACACAAGGTACTACTGAAAATCAAGGAAGAACGTCCAAGGATAATCCTGATAGCTCCAAACTGGCCAAGACAACACTGGTACCCACTACTGAGGAGCATGTCTCGAACAATATGTGGACAATTCCCTGATGCCTTTGATGTTAACACAGAACAACTACAGCATCATACATCCAAACCTAAAAACCTTGCAACTGACTGCATGGAACATCACATAACAGCAGCTATTCCAGAACTTTCCCAAAGAGTTAAAGACATTATTCTTGAAGCACGCAGACCTTCAACAAGAAGGAACTATGCTGGAAAATGGAAAAGGTTTGTCATCTGGAGTACGGAAAGAGGAAAAGATGTGTCAAACATAGATATGCCTAACATTCTGGAGTATCTGGCGAACTTCTTCATTCAGGCCTGTCCTACTCCTCCATCAAGATACATGCATCAGCTATTTCAGCAGAATACAGCTTTGATACACCTGTTTTTCGCACCCTTTGCTCAGGCAATTCCTCAGAGGAATCAAGAATGTAAAACCCCAAGGAAACCACCATTACCAGCTTGGGATTTAAACTTTGTGCTAGAAAAGTTGACACTAGCACCCTTTGAACCAGCAGCAACAGCAGACCTACAACACCTGTCATGGAAAACTGCTTTCCTACTGGCAATTACTTCAGCAAGGAGGGTTTCAGAACTACAGGCCTTAATAGCAGTGCAACCCTTCCTAATCTTCCACCAAGATAGAGTGTCCATGAGGACTAATCCTACATTTATGCCTAAGGTGGTATCCAGAGTGTCTTTAAACCAGGCAATCCACCTACCTACCTTCTTTCCCAACCCACAAAACAGAGGGGAAAGAATACTGCATACCTTGGATGTACATAGGCAGCTACGCTACTACTTGGACAGAACAAAAATAGCAGAAAGACTGACCAACTTTTGTAGCCTATGCAACAGGAAGGGAAGGAAAAGCTATTTCCAAACAGACAATCTCCAAATGGATAGGAAATTGCATACGATTCTGTTACTCCTTCCATGGAAAACCAATTCCACAGAACATAAGACCTCATTCTACAAGGGCAACAGCCACTACCACAGCCTTCTTACGAGGAGTGGCAACCAAAGACATTATTGAGGCGGCTACTTGGACCTCCGTGCATACATTTGCCAAACATTATAATTTGCCTCTATATTCCAGATCCCGAGCAGGGTTTGCCACTGCTGTACTGCAAGGGATCCTAAACACACCATAATCTACTTTTATCCTCCTCCCCTAGTTGGCTATGGTATTCTACCCACTTGTTATGACTGCAGATGCATCCATGAAGGACATAGTACAGTTTTGTACCTACCATAAATGTAGATGTCCGAACTGGATAGCATCTGCAGTCAGGATTACCCTCCCTCCATCCCCTCTGTGGTACTCCTAGGGTGTTTACCCTTCTAATAGCTAGCTGTTGGGGGGGGAGTCTTTTATGGTGTATTTGTTTGTGTATATGTACATATATGCTTATTGTTGTGTTTACCTCTATCTATTTGGAAACATTTGCATCTATCCAAATTTTAGCCTGCAAGAGGGCTACTGGCATCTGGGGCAAGAAACACTGAGGAAAATGGCGTCGGCTGATGCCTTTATACCCGAAGACCAACAGAGATGACGTCGGGTGGAGTGCGACATCAGCCGAAGCCGGACCCGGACTTTGGAATCCGGCCGACTGAAGGGCTGCCTGACGACAGGACAACCCACTTGTTATGACTGCAGATGCTATCCAGTTCGGACATCTACATTTATGGTAGGTACAAAACTGTACTTTCTGGACTGCCTAACACAGCAGTCAAGAACTCAGCACGCATGCGTGAGTTCCGAGACTCGTGAATTTTTATTTTCATTTTCTACAGTGGGGTGACCCAATTATTTTTCCTTTTACAGGTGGGGGGGCTGCAGTCCTATAGCACGAGCTGTCCCTGGACTAGATGCAGTAATAATTAAACATTTGTAAGTCTAGCCTGGGCACATTAACTAATAATATTTTAAGTATTAATGTGTGTCTTAAAATTTTCTTCATGCACAGAATTCTGAGATCGTCAGTGGGAATAATTTTAGGGTGGGTTAAACATTGTTTAGAGAATGGAGGATGACCAATACAAGGATGTGAGTGCAATATTCATAGCCTGAGAAGGTTAAAATCGGGCAGTAGTTTAAAATTAAGAGTTATTTATTGATTTATAGTGCTTAGTGAAAATCCAGTGTTGGATCATTCTTTTTAGTCAGATCGGTGAATAGAATTAGAATTAAAGGCAATAATGCTGGATTATCAGTGCTAGAGAATATCTGTCAAGTGAAATAAAGGATAGGCATTTATCCAGTCACAACCCCGATAGCATTGGGATACTTTTATTAAGTGCTGTAAGGGGTGGGGCTAGATACATTCTAAATGGAGTGATAGCAATACAGTTTAAGACAGTACTGTGGTCAGTCACAGCTAACGCTTATGAAAGAGATGATGTAGAGTCATATGGTGGGATTGCGTTAAAGTAGTAATCTGGGTACATGTACGGTTGATGAAAGAAAGTGCAAGAAGTTATTCTAAAAGAAGAATTATTAAACGTCAACTGGACGGACTAACTTACTTATCCGTTGAAATTCAAAAGATTAACAAGGATAATTTTAGGTGGAAAGCTCTGACCCAAAGTATAGTGTGGCATTTTCAAAAAAAGGTGACAAGAACATTTTGTAGTAGAAGTCTACAGTTAATTTACATGAATATCTTAAGTGACAAGAACATCTTATAGTAGAAGTCTATAATCAAATTGCTTGAATAGATCCTTATGAGCTTCTGTACACTCTGAGAGAGCAAGAGAAGGATATTTACTATCAGAGGTAAGGCCAGAGGGAAAAAACAATCACTTGACCCAGACAGCTTCCCCATTGCATTCTATAGGAGGATGAGATGATGATAGCATTAACACAAACAAGTAATTGTATTGCCAAAAGGCAAGAGAGAGACCCTAAAGATGCTTGTAAATATAGGCTTCCAAAATGTGGCTATACAATTCATTTATAAAATTCTAGCAGTTGGATTGGAGAAACTGTTCCACAGAATAATTCAGAATGACTATGGGAATTTAATAAAGGTTAACAAACATTTGACAAATGGGGTGGATATACTATTTTATAGCCTGAAGTTTAACTTGAAGGCAGAGTAACCAACCTAAGAAAAGCATTTTACTCTCTTAACTGGAGATTTATATTTGATGTCCAGCAGCAATTGAACTATAGGGTAGATTTTATAGGCTGATTCATAAGTTGTGCAGTTCCTAAATTTTTGATATGCTGATCAGGGGAGCAGTATCAGAAAAGTCCCATATATATGAGGGGAAACTAACAAATGTGTCATTCTTCTTGAGCTTGATTATATTGGAAATAAATTAGGACAGAAGTTGAGGGATTTTCAAATCAAAGGATGTGGCATATCCAAATTCTGATTCTGCAGATAACTGCATTCTTACTACAGAGAATGTATATACACTTATCCCAGATACACTGATGACATTTTAAAACTCTAAGGAAGTTTCAGGTATAGCTTGCAACAAAAATAAGACTGCTCTTGTAAGTCTAGGGCCAGCATAGGACAGTGAATCCATATGGAAAATAAAAGATTTTCAGAAGTACCTGAAATTGGGAGCTGGTGCCCCTTCATGGTAGTCTGTTCAGGCAAATTTATGAGATTTGTACCTTAAATTTTAGGGTATGCTAAAAATGTGGAAATATTAGATATTTTCAGTGCCAGCCAGAATTAATGTGGTCAAAACTATGGTCTTGCTCTTGTTTATATATTCATTGAGACAAATCCCAATTAGAGCCACAAAATTAGAGATAAAATTCTGAAATGTGTACAGATTTTCTTTATTGATCCTTAAGATAATAGAATGTCTAAGAACAGAATGTGATCCTAGAATGATGGGGAGTTCCCCGACTTCTTGACATGCACTGTACCTTTTAGTACATATTAATGGATATACCTAAAGCAGAGTTATTGAAGATGGAAGAATTTGTAAACTCAAATTTATGGATACATTGTCAGATGTGGGAAAGATGAGAGGCAATAGTTTGTGGAGATGTACAAAGAATGGGGAGATTTGAGAAGGCTTTGTTATAGAAGGGAGGGGATCATAATGTGTATATAAAAGCTTTCAAGGAGAAATGTGAAAAAAATATAGTCACAGTTCTTAATGGTTAAATATGTCAAGATTTTATACTATATGAAGACTGTGCAATACACAACTTCAGAAGGAATATTCAGGCAGGAAGAAATGGCATGAGGTAAGTGGTCAACTGTATAAAGGTATGATAGGAAGCAAGAATGATAACTTTGAGAAAGGGATGGGACTCTTAAAAATCTCCAGTGTGGTATCTGCTTGGAAATATGGGCAAGGTTTGTGCATCATAAAGAAATGGCCAGCAATTTGAAATCAGGCAATGAGAATTTTGCATATGTGCTAATTTACAACAGCTAACCTAAAGAAGAAAATCAGAGGACTCATGAAATGTGTGTCAAAGAAGAAGTGGGACTAAGCTGTGCATTTTGCTTCTGTCCCAAAATAGTGAGGAAGTGGTAAACAATTTTACATGATGTATGTACATTATTTTTTTGAATCGTGTTTATGGGAGAATATCATAAATGGAGAAAGAAGGAATTGCAAATAACAACTTTGTTTTCCTATATCCTCAAATGAGTATTAGAAAAAGAATGGAAAGCCCAAGCAGAGTTACCTACAAATAAGAAATTTTAAGTTTTTTTTTTAATGTAGTCATATGTTGTGTATTAGATGGAAGGAAAGAGTCCTTTAAAGAGTCAATGAAAGCTGGTATTAAATTGTCACCCGTTCCCTGTATAAAATTGCTGAATATACCTAAAATCTGTGTAAAGAACTAAATTGATGCTACTACTCTGCCTGGTGTTTGTCTAAAAAAATAAGGTTTGCATACCTGGCTCAGATATGCTATATTTTACACAGTAATTTGATACCCAATAAAAGTATAGCTCCCTATTCATCAGATAAAGTTTTTGTGTCTGGATTCTGTGCTTGTGTCTCAGACATTCAAAACATAGTAGCAGACTCTTCAATTAAGGCCTTTGTAAAGGAATTAAAACCACTGGCTAGACTTGCTTCTTTCCATAGAGATTACCAGGTACAGTGGTGGTAAAATACCTTTCATGGAAATGCTTTTCTTGGTTGATGTTACCTTTGGAGTTACAAGCCCTTGTGTAAACCACCTCACTTGGTATTTCATAATAAAAGGTATCCATAAAAACAAATCCAGCTTTAATGGTAAAAGTGTCAACACTCGCAATGAATCAGCTGCCACAACTTCCAGTCTTTTACCAAAAGTAGAGGAAGAAAGAGAAGCATCTTTGTGTTCATGTAACTCAAATACTCCACTAAGGCAAAATAAACAAAAATCAATTTTTTATCTAATTCAGAAGGGAAAAGAAGGCTTAACAATAAGTATGCTGTTCTGTCTAAATGGTGGTCTAATGCATTATGTTTTGCTATGGCAAGTAAAATAAGTCTCTGTAAGTTGCATCCAGGGCAAATTTTCCTAGAAACAAAACATCCACAGCATATTTCTGAAATGTTTCTGTATGACATAATTTATAATCTGCCACATGGACTATTCTCCACATCCTTAGAAACATAACATGGAAGCAAAGTTCAGAGGTGGGACCAGTCTTCACAAGGCTATGGTATAGAGGATCCTGTAACTGTCCATTTCCTTTGGGTGTGTTAGCACTGCTAGGAAATATAACCAGAGAAGATAGTTTAAGTATTTATACTAAATTTAAGTCTTTAAGAGAAGACAACTGTAACAGTAAGACTATCATACATCCAGTCTTCCAGGCAAAGTTGTGTGTGTGTAATGTATTTATTGTAAATCTAAATATTAGACTTTTGAGCAGTTATTTATGAATATAATATTTTGTTTATAAAGAAGAGTAGTTTACTATAACCATATTTTAATTCAAAGGCTTCATGAGGGTGGGTGAATAGTGTCTTGCACACTAGTCTAGATTTCATTGAATTCTGGTGCAGGAACACTGTAGGTCTTCATTGGGATTCAGCCACAGCTGCTGGAAACTCTGCCTGGAAAAGGTGAGTATACTTAAAAGTTATAATTTACTTTTACAGCTTCTTACTGAAAATCTGATTCTATGACCTTTAAAGTGAATGACATTTTTACAGTTAATAGAGAACAGTTACATTGTGTCCAGTATTGTGTATATGGCAGGTGTTATTTGTTAATGAAAAATGTGATTTACACCACAGACCCTTAACAGTCATGGTCCATATGATAAGCCACATAAGATGAAATTATTGTACAAGGTCTAGCAAGATAAACACTATCACAAAAAGTTACATCAATTAGAACCAGATAGATATGTCTGCTTATATATATGTATATATATATATATATATATATATCTATAGTGTGTGTGTGTCATATATGTATAATTGTGTTTATCCTTTGTTGACCTGGTGACTGGGTTAATGGAGGGTAGAGTGGGAATTGGCCCTTTCCCTGCTTTGTGCCATTCACTAGGCTAGTGGCCTCATTTCAGGGGAGACGAGGTGGTATTTTACAGTACTAGTAGAAATTTGGCCAGGGCACTGGGGAACAGTTTGGCTTTGTTAACGGAAAGCCATGCCTATTAAATCTGGTGGACTTTTTTGAAAGGGTCACCAAAGTATTGGATTGAAGGTATGACAGTGCACATAGCTTCTCAACCTGGCCAAGGCTTTTGATACAATACCCCAGTCTTACATTATAGACAAGCTCACTAATTTAGGTCTAAACCCTTTTATCACCTGCTGGATAGCCAACTGGCTCACTGATAGGACCTAGAAGGTCAAAATAGGTGAGGCTACCTCCACCAAGAGGCCAGTCACTGTTGGAGACCCCAGGGCTTGGTGCTGGGCATGCTCCTTTTTGGCATCTGATTCTCTGACATGGAAGCAAATGCTGAAGGTTTATGGCTGGCTAAGTTTGCAGATGATTGCAAGTTGGGGGTTATCATCCACTTCCCTGCAGACACTAACATTCTTCAAGAAGGTCTGTCTCTGTCTAACAAATGGTGCCAAAGCTGTGGTCTTAAACTCATTGCTAAGAAATGCATAATTGTACCCTTAGGGAAGTCAGCCATCCTGGCTAATTACCATGTTGATAATACACTCCTAAGAGTTGACCCAGTGGTCAGGGATCTGAGTACACACACAGACAGTAGCCTCACCTTCGACCACTATGTGATCACAGTGGTGAGAAAATCCTTTTATTGTCGCACAACTTGTAAGAAAAAGCATGACATCTAGGTCCTTAGAGATCATTATCCCACTGTACTCTACCCTTATCAGACAAATCATAGAGTACAATACTCCCTTTGATATGCACTTGACCAGGCATCTGCAATACGTAAAGTGACCTCAAAGGTTCCTTATAAAAAGAATACATGGAGTAACAAATCTGCCTTATGCAGAGCAACTTAAAGCCCTTTTCTTCTCATCCTCCTATAGATTGCTGAAGGGTGATCTGTGCCTGGCTTATAAGGCAACGGCAAACCCTACACTTATGACTCTCCTGCATATTCATAAGTCAGAGTGCCAGAAATACAAGGTCTAGGGACCTGAATTTTGTCTGTGACTGAAACAGAATTTGCTGGAGAGACAAATGTGTCCCAAAGACTGCCTCTCGTATGGCACATCCATATAAAGCAGAGTTCATCTATTACCCAGCTTAAGCACAACCTAGACTAGTGGATAGGGTATAAGAAGTTTACACCAGGCCTGGCACCCATGTTACTTATGGACAGAGGTAACTTATAAATGCCTGGCCCTCAGTGTCCTATTTGGATACAGGACATCATCATTCTTTCAGGAAAACTTGCCTAGGCTTAAAAAGCCCCCCCCCCCGGGTCATTAGACTAGTAACAGTCTATGAATCTATGAAAACTTCCCCTACTCATCTTTATTGTGAGGGGGGGGATGTTTTGCAGGAGCACTTCTGGTTTCTCTTCTAGGCACAGAGGTGGCCCAGAAAAACAGTGAGGCAGCTGGAGAGTGAAGGAGATAGCGAAGTGGTGAGAGAAATGTAGAAGAAATCAAGTTTTGAGACCAGAGAATGCAAGCAGGATTCTAAGGAGACGTTCCAGAGTAATCTGATGGAAATGAGTCAGCAAATAACAGTTGTATAATTACAACCCGTCAGTCAGGAGGGCTATGGGATGATTTACTTGAAATGTTGATGCAGAGTGAGCCAGAAACTGAAGGGGACCTTTCCCGAAGATTGTGGAGAACATACAAAAGGAGGACGCAGAGACAGTCCTGAAAAATAGTGGTGAGATGAAAAAGAAAACTTATTCAAAGAGATTAAAAGAAGGCAAAAGGGGAGTGGCAGAAAAAAGCAGAAGAAAATGAAAAACGGAAGCATGTGGTAAGGACTCAAAATAAAGAAGACAAAGAAATGGACAGGTATGAACTGTGGGACAATTTAATACCTCCTTTGGGTGTAAAAGCACATTTTGGTAAGAGCATTTATTCTTATTAACAAAGAGACATTTTATGACATATTTGAGACTGGTTATTCAATGGAAAACTTTCTTGGAGAATATGAAAAAAGAAAGACTGTAACCTATGGTTTTTATTATGTGATAAAAGCCCTTAACAGGGAAACAAAAAGAAAATTCATATACAGTTTTGAACAGAGGTGGAAAAAGAAACTTTGAAAGCACATTTGAAAATTTTATGTAAAGAAGTACTGTACACTGCAAAGGTTTATGATAAAATAGGTTTATAGACTGGTGGATGGGATTGTAATATTGTGTTAAAAATAGAAAGAGAAAAAGTTATACTGTGTAGGATAAATGGAAGGGAATAGGAGTGCTGTAAAGCACCCTGGACAACCTAAAACAATTTTTTGTGGATAAGGACATTTAATGGGACATTTAATAGTATTTTAATAAAGAAACAAAAGGATAAAACCTAAAACTGCACCTTGGCTATCCAAAGAGACAAAACAGATTATGCACCATAGAGACAAACTATGGAAGCTTTACCAAAACAATAAACTGGACAATAACTTGCTCCAATATAAACCGCTCTGCAACCGTGCAAAACGACTAATCACCAAAGACAAAAAAATCCTACTATATCAAACTTCAGTCCAATAACAATAAAAACCCCAACAATTCTGGAACTCAATAAACTCGGTCCTCAATCCAGGCTCCAAGAATAATCCTTGTCCTGACCCAAGTAAATCTGATCTCAAACTAGGCTCTGAATTTAACTCATTTTTCATAGACACTATTACTACCCTCACCAAGACATTTCCCAATAATAACCCAACTGCTCTACACTCACCTTTCTAACTCACCTCATCTGTTTGAACTCAAACCCATTTCCACTAACTTTATAAAAAAACTTTTGTCCAGATTTAAACCTTGCTTTTAACACTCCCGACAATATTTCCTCTCCCTTCCGAAAATGTGCTGCTGATGGCATTGCACTCCCAATCAGCATCATTATCAACCGATCCATAAAAGAATCATACGTCCTCAAACTCTGGCGCTCAGCTTATATTCTTCCTCTTCATAAAGGTGGCAAAAATACCAGCATCTCAAACTTTCACCCCATTGCTTTGCTCTCACCAATCTCCAAAATCCTAGAAAAATGCATCCACCTCCAACTTATGCCTTTCCTGACCCAAAACAATCTTCTCACTTCTACCCAGCATGGCTTCTGTCCAGGTCATAGCACAATAACCGGTCTACTCTCTTTCCTAGAAACTGTCAATCAAGCCCGAGATTCAGGCCACTTAGTTTCTACTGTTTTACTTGATCTGTCTAAAGCCTTTGATACTGTTTCCCACAAGCACCTTCTCTGTTATCTCTCAAACCTTAATCTCTCACATGATGCTTTATCCTGGTTCTCCAGCTGTCTATCAGACAGATCACAAGCAGTCAAATGGAAGAACTCCATCTCTTCCTTCCTACATACCCCAACTGGCGTACCACAGGGATCCATCCTTGGGCCATTGCTTTTTAACATCTTCATCAATAACTTTCACACTGCTATTCCTGATGTTAAAATCATTCAATACGCAGACAATTCAACCTTAGTCTACTCTGCCTCAAACTTCTCTGAATTGCTGACTAAAACCCAAACTGCGTTCTCAACAACTGAAAACTGGATGTGCCAAAACCACCTCTCTCTCAATGCAAATAAATCAAAGATTCTACTATTCCCTCCTACAATAAAAACAACTTCAAAGTCTATAGTCAAACCAACTCACCTATAGCAGTAGTCCCCTCTGCCAAACTATTTGGCATTACTGTAGATGAACATCTCAAGTTTGATATTCATATTCAACAAAATATTAAGAAAACACACCAAAAGCTAGGTATGCTGTATAGGAATAATCACTTTCTCTCCAACTCTACCAGGCAAACTCTGGCCTCGACTTATCTTCTTCCTTCCTTATATGGAGCCCCTCTCCTAACCAACCTGTCCTCCTCTGTCACCTCTAAACTAGACAACTGCTACAACAAAATCTCTAAATTTGCCTCTAAATCTAAAAATACCACCCATCACTGCCTAACCCTACAATCCCTGAATTGGCTTGAACTCCCAAACTACCTAGACTATCTCCAACTCACGACTGCACATAGACTCATATTTCACCCAACAAAATATCCCGCTTTAAATAACATCCTTCCCCCTTATACACCCAACAGAGTTCTCAGATCTGAAAATCAGAACTTAATTACTATCCATAAACCTAAACATCCTGCTGGCCAACTTCTCCTATCTTTCTCATTAGGCAAAAATGTAATTCCCTTCCCTCCACACTAAGAACCATACCAATGTCAGAAAACTTCAAAACCCAACTATTCAAACACCTGTCCACTAAATGGAAATGTACCTGCCTTCACCCAGTCTAATCCAAGGGGGTTCTCGCTCTGGTTCCCAAGCTCTACAACTCTCATAGTTATCTTCCTATGAGCCTATCTAAGCTCTCAACAATTTCTATAGCTTCTCTCTAAGCTTTCAACTCCTACAGCTACCTTCATACAGCCCAACCTTGTAAATATTGTAAATAGCATTCTACTGTCGATGTGTGTATGTAAAGCATATTTACATTTTCTTAAAAGGTTTGTATGTAAACTGTTTCCACACCTAACCCATATCTGTTTTCCTCAAATGAAACTGTATGATCCCTACATTCAAGCTTAATTAATTTGTTAACTATGCATGATATTGAATGCATTTATGAGTAACTATTTTACATAAGCTCTTTAATATTAACTATTAGTTGTATCTAAATTGTATAATGCAACTTGGAGCTTTTCTCCCCGGGCCTCCACTGAAAATGGGTCAATTCGGCCCAGTGGACTTCCCCGGTAATCAAATTGCAAATAAATAAGTAAAATAAATAGTAACTGATTATTTGTGGGGAGATGTAACATGATGCAAAAAATGTGAATTAAAATGTTATAAATGTAACAAAATTGGACATTTATGGATGGATTGCAAAAATGAAAATATGAATAAAACAAAACAGAAGAAAATGAACCAAGGGAAGAAATTTTAGAAGTAGTAGAAATAGAAAATTTGATGAGAAAAAATACAGAGAACATAGGAAGTTCTGAAATAAGTGATATAGAAAACACATTGAGAGGTAGTAAAAGAAAATCTGTTGGTAATAGGGTAACAGAAAAATATATTTTAAAGGGATAACTACAAAAGAAAAAGAAAATGGATGAAAAATAATATATACAGCTAATGATTGGCAGTTGGCATAAAATAATATATACAGCTAATGATTGGGAGTTGGTATATTGGCCAAGGTGTTTTGACTTACAGACACAGTGTTTTTTCTTATCTTTGGGAGGGAAATTGGCAACAGCAAAGCTTTTAAGTGGTCTGTTAATTAAGCTAACCTAGTAATTAACTGTGAATTTAAGGAAAAGTGAAATGAAAATTTTAGAGTGTTTTCTGTAAATATGAATAGTATTAAAATACAGTAAGAAAAATAAGGATTTTGGAGTGGTATAATATATGTGATGTAATTATAGTAAAAGACAACATTTTTAACAAATGAACGATTACAGAGAAACTGTCATGTGGAAAGATAATCTGGAATTTGGGAAATGAGAGATATTGTGGAATGGCTGTATTCTGTAGAAATACAGAAACAGTATTATATGTAACTTTAGCAAAAATGGGAAGATTAACCATTATAGATTTAAAGCGTCAAGAACAAGTAAATAGAATTAAAACTTATGCTTATATTCATTGTATAGAAAGGCAAACCTTATTTCATCAGATTGTAGACTACATAGTAATAAATGAGTATTATAACAACAGGAAACTTTAATTCTGATTTAAGAGGCAAGCATAAAAACAAAGGAACTAATATTAGAAAAATGTTAGAAGTTATAAGATGTGGTAAGTTAAACCTTTGGGACAGAAATTCATGGACTTACAAAAGGGGGTATGTATAGAACTGGAATAGATTATTTTATAGTATCAGAAGGTTGAGTTATAGGAGAAGGGGGTAGTTGAAACAGGATTTTCTGATCATCTTGCAGTCTAGCTAGAGATAAAGAAAAACAAGCTATATATAAAAATAGACAAAGGATAAATGTGAAAGCATGGAATGAAGAAGAAAGAGATTTTTAATACAGTTATAGAAAGATCATATTATGAGAACATTAAGGAAAAATGTAAAAAAAAATGGTTATTACATTAGAAATACGATGAGAGAAAAGTAGAGAAAGAAAATTGTAAAAACATTACATATGCATTGGAAGATTTAGAACACAATGATAGGAAGTACTTTAAAAAAAAGAATTATATGAAAGAAATCAAGAAAAAATACAGAATTGTTATATAACAAAATACATTTTTGTACAAGGAAAAAAAAGTATCAAGTTACTTAAGCAAATTAGTAAAGAAGGATGGTTGTTTAATGAGAGAAATAAAAAATATAAAAGGAGAAATTGAAAGAACTCAGGAAAATATTATGAATAGTGTAGTACCATATGTGCAAGAAATGTTTAAAGAAAAAAGAAGGTAGTGAAAAAACATGGAAAGTTAAAAAAGTTAAAAGAAAAAGAGACTAGATAGTTAAAAACGGAAGTTTCTTTAAATAAACTAGATAAGATATTAGGACACGTAAAATAAGATTTAGTTACAAGGCCAGATGGAATTGAATGTGAAATGTATAAAAATTTAAGGGAATGGAAAAAATAACTTTAAAAATGCTGAATGGTTAAATGAAGTTTTTCTGTATAAAGAATTGTGTAGTGGAATACTTAAATTTATATGGAAGAACAAATATAGAAGCCAAAAAATGGAGACTGATCATATTGAATAGTCACGATTATAAGATCTTTATGAAAATAATACAAAAGAGAATTAAAACTAAAATGGAAAATATGGGTCTATATCAGCTAGTCGAAGTTCCATAACTCTGAACACCTAATGGTTGAACCATTATGTTCAAAGTTACAGAACTTTGACTACGTAAAAAAATAAATAAATAAATAAAGACAAAAAAATAAATTGTAAGCAGCGGAGCAAGCCCCCTGCACACACCACACCTTCTACTACTTAAGTATACCAACTCTGAGATCGCACCAAATTGGAGTAAATGGAAACCTCCACTTATAGAGATTTCCATTCAAACACTCAAACTTTTACAAATTCAAATGTATGGTCTCGACCATATGTAGTTTGAACTTGTAAAGGTTCGACTACTTGATAGGAACCCGGAAAATATTATGGAAGATAGTATGTATAGTATAAATGGGAAGGATTGTCAAGAATTATTAATGATATTTAGAGAAGTTGTAGATGATTTTATGAATAGAAAAGAAGAACGAAAAGTCATGATAGGAGATCTTAATAAGGCATTTGATACAATTGGCAATGAAATCTTACAGATAATAAAAGACTGTAATATAAGTGAGAAAGGTAAGAAATTATGTATATCAGCGTGTACTAATAATACAGTAAAATACTTGTAAATGGTTGGGTAAGCCAAGAGGCACATATGAAGAGTTGAGTAGGACAGGGATATCCAATGAGTTTATTCTTTGCATTAGTTATGAACATGATAGCATGTGAAATTACAAAATGAAGGGAATGGTTATGTAACACCTGAAGGATTAATAATTCCAGTTCTGTTAACATGCGCAGATAATATAATAATTGCAAAAAAAAATTGCACAAATGAGTGTCTACAGGTGATAGGGATGGCTTTAGGTGATGTAGTAAAGATGGGGGGTATATTTTACAATGAATGAAATTTCTGTGTTAGGTATAAAACTTGTGAATAAAGATGTAAGTAGAATTCGGTGAGAAAAAAAAGTCAAATAAATAAAACAAACCTGCCTTTTTCTGGAGAATATATAAATTATCATTCAGAAAAAGGCTTATTTTCTTTACTTCAGTACTGATGGGAAAATAGCATACTTAGCAAGTATGTTGTCAACAGTATTTGAAAAGGAATTATTCCAGATATTTTTTTCACTTATATAGGTTCTAGATTAAACCCAGTAAAAAGAGAAGCTTTGTATGTAAATAAAGAGGAAGGAGATTTAGGGTTAATTGTCTCAGTGGTATATGTTGCTTCATTAAATATGTACAAAGTGTTTAAAGTATAGTAAAAGAGAAAAAGAGTGTATAAATGAAGAAATAAAATGTTACCAAGAAAAAATATTTTTGTGGAAAATAAAATTTGATGATATAGAAAAAGAAAAGTATGGTATAAGAATGTAACAATAAAACATTACTATGTAAAACCAGGGGAAAACATGAACAAATTAAAACTATAAAAATAAGTAAATGGTGTAATCCGAAAGAGGAATGTCATTTTTTTTTTTTTGTTGAGAATGGTAATAAATTACAAGTATAAGGAAATATGCCATGCATAAAGAAAAGTGTTAGACTATGTTATATTGTCAAGAAGAAGAAACAGACTGTTTTTGAAATGTAAAATAGTGTAAAAAATGGATATGATTAAATATGAATATTATAAGAATATAAGTAAAGAATATGTTAAAAGACGAGACAAAAAGTTATTTTATGTCATATGGGTTTATATATATATATATATATATATATATATATATATATATATAAAATGAAAGAATAAATGAAATTAGATTTAATGGAAAATGGATTTTAGCAAAAATATTAATCAGATGGTGGTTATGGAAAAAGGAATAGGGATGGAAATTTGGTATGATTTTAAAGGGAATTGTGAATATGTGGAAATCTATTTGTACAGCTATATATTTTGTACACTTGTAAATATGTTGTAAATAAGAGTCCTTTTTGTATATAAATAAAGGTCCCTTACTCTTTTCGGTAGATGCCATGGAATAGTTTACATCCACCTCTCCTACACTGTAGTACTTTCCTTATGCTGTGCTGCAGTGTCAACAATCCATCTACCTAGTGTGGGAATAAAACTCACAACTTTCTGCACCAAAGATGAGAGCACTGCCTGTTGCTCCAGTGTGTGTGTGTGTGTGTGTGTGTGTGTGTGTGTGTGTATATATATATATATATATATATATCCTTGTATTCATCTGTTGCAGTATTCCTGACATAGGGGAGTTGCCTGCTAAGGCAACAACCTGACATTGGCCAGTATATTTCTTACTACCTAGGTTGCACTGTACATCTGACATAGGCCACCAGCAGACGATCATAAAAGAGATGTATGCACACGATGACCATAAAAGAGATGTATGCACATACCACCCTCAGAACTTCTTTGCCACCATTCAGCTCGCCAATCCCAGAAGTCACTCTGCTGTCTGAATCACTTGTCTGATTATAAGTGACCCATTGGAGAAACCTTTTTTGTTTTTTTTGCTACCTAATCCTTTACTGAGGTTAATGCCATACAGGAAAGAAGTGTGACTGTGGAAGACAGGTTCCACATAAGGATAGTCATTCCCAGTGCCTTTTTTGCCTTGGCCCTCAGCACTACCACAAAAACTGCTCCATCTATTTATCTTTTGTACCCAAGACCCTCCAATGTTGGCTGTCCTCCCACGCAATCTACTTGGAAAACCAATGCCTTAAGCTTTTAGCTACAAGTGTGATGGAAACTTCCCTAGACTCCACGACCAAACCTACTAAGCATAAAGCCAAAAAACAGACCAGAAGCCAAAGGTCCACCTCTCTAATTCAGACATCTCTCCTGAAGCACTTGAGAGCTCGGAGACACATACCATCCTGGATCCAGACCCACAGGCCTAGCCCGTTTCACAGGCTGCATTGGTTCCTGACATATTCACATCCAGAGAGGCAACTCAGATGTCGACTACCAATGTCCACGGGGAACCCAGGCTTATTGTTTCAAAAGGCCTAGAGGAGTTACCCAGATTATTGTTAGGGAGGACATCAACTCAGATTTGGTTGAATGTAGGCCTACATTCGACCCTTCTTTCCACTGAATGGATACTCCAGCGAAGCAGAAACAAAAAGTTAAGCATGTCTCCCTCCAACCCACAACAGGAATGCCAGAATTTCACTCAAGGCCTATTTAAGGCCTTCATGGTGCTTAGGCATTTTTCAGGTCACCCAGCTTCCACTCTGGCCTGGCCTTCTTCCCCACAGAAAAAACCTAGGCCTCAGGCCACAACTGAAAAAGATTCTTCATCTGAAGAGGATGATGACCCTTTGGATTACTCTTCACAAATCGCCTCCATTAGATTATGCCTTCCTTGAAGAGGATTCTAATGGAACAGAATCTCCTATAGAGGAGTTTCTTTTGGAAAGACTATCTCTAGGATGTGTGACCACCTCAAATAGGACAGTACAGAGATGTCTGAGGTACCAAAAACATTATTATGACCTCCTCCAAGTACAGTCCCCTAGCCCATTAGCCATTCCTGCTGTCATACCTGTCTTTTTGCATCCACTTTCACTTATTCTGACTCTCAGCCTCCAGCCCCGAAAAAGCTGGACAGGTACTACAAAATACCTAAGGACTGGCATTTTCTATGCAAGTCCCGTATTGCAGATCCTTCTGTAATATCTGTAGCCTCTGATAAGGCCTCCAGGTCATTTCCTTCTGCCTTCACCCTTCCTTCGGACAAGGATAGCAGTGAGTTGGAGAGGCTGGGTAAGAAAATCTATACCTGTGCCACCCTGGCCTTCATAGCACTAAACTACCAGACACAGATGACCAGGTACAACTTGGAACTCCTCTGTTAGCTTTCTAAACTTATTTCAGACATGTCAGACTCTGAAAACAAGGCCATGGCATCCTCCCTCATTGCTACTTCCTCTCAGGTAGCCAGGCATTCTCTTAAGTGCAGGTATGATGCTGTAGAAGCCACTCTGAAGCTGTAGCTTCCTCTTCTGCCCTCAGAAGATTTGCCTGGCTTAGGCTTCAGACCCTATGTGAGGACATTAAGGCAAAAGTAATGGATGCCTCCTTGGACAGTACTCCCCTTTTTTGGTAAGCCCTCTGCAGAACTTTTCAAATCTCTGCAAGAGAAAAGCAAGGACCTCAAAGACCTTAAGCACATTCTGGTATTCCCTGTGCATAAATTTCACAGGAACTACCCTGCAAAACAAGTCCTAATACACAGGCATTCCAGAACCCCACAAACAAGACCCCACTAAAGGCTTACGAAGACTCAACAGTTTTCTACAACTTCTGTTCTGCCTCTTCTTGGATGGCTAAGCAGCCCTTTCCTGATCGGATAGGCTCCTCCTCATGACTCTTGCAACAGTCTGCCATCCCCTTCCCTTTTCCAGCACCTTGCCCTATCCCTTCCATCCTGGGATCTCATTACTCAAGTTTCTTGGGTGTTAAGCATCTTCATCAAGAGGGGGTACTTCATGGTCTGGCAAAAGGTACCTGCCTTCAGGAGTATACCCCTGCTACCAAAAGATCAGGCACCCCTTTTACCTCCAGTCCTGCAATGCCTGCTAGAACAGAGCACTATCGAACTTGTCCCCCAGGCCAAGAGGGAAGAGGCTTTTACTCCCACTTATTCCTGGTTCCAAAGAAGGAAGGTCTTTGGAGACCCATACCAGACTCTCCTTCCTCAACGTTTTCATAGTTCCCTCATTCAGAATGCATACTCTGCAAACCTTATTCCTTATCATCCTTCCTCAAGCATTCCTAGCCTCAGTAGACATCAAGGATGCTTACCTCTATATTCCTTTTTTCCAAAAACATTTTTATTTTGTTTTCATTATAAACATATGCAAATGTACATATAACAAATACAATAAAACAATAACAAAACTATTTACAATATTTACATTCATCCATGATAAACAATCATTTTATCCATGAGAAGTTATCAGTATTTGTTCAAAAGGTTTTCCAGTTTTTGCCATGCTATTTTTTTGAGTAATGTTATGAGTTCTATAACAAATGGTTTGCAGTTCCTTTTTACAAATTTTGCTAAATTAATAAATTCTTTGGACATCAAATCTTGTTTACTTTTCCAGTTCAAAGTAATAACTTTTCTGGCAATTTCCAGAGTAACTGAATATGAGATTTAGGTATTACCTTAGGTATGGGAACATTGAATAGGATTAGTGAGTTAGAAATATGACAGTTATCAGACCATAAAGCCTTTACAAAATATCTGAAGTCTTTCCAGTACTGAACAACATTTCTAAATTCAATGAACATGTGAACCCAGTTGGCCTCTAGTAATTCATCACATTTCCAACATTACTTTCACTGTTTTTGAGTATAAGATTTATTTTATGTGGAGTATAGAAACTCCTATTCATAAATTTCCATGTATACAATCTCCAATATAATGAAGAGGTGCCATACATAGATTTCAGTAACAATTTTTTGGATTCATCAAATATTTGTTCTCCATTAATCTTTACTTAGTAATTCCAAAAATCTGAGTCAAACTTTAGAGTGTCTTCTCTTAGTATCTTATAGATGGGTGAGATAATTTTTGATCATCTGTCTTTTCAAGACATCTAATAAAAAGCTGAATTAAACTAGGTATAGATTCAGTCTCTAGGTTGATTGATACTCTCATTTTGTTTTCTATAAACTGCCATAATGAGTGTATAAACAACCATCTTGACTGTTATCAAAACTACATAGAAGAGAGTTTAGTGGTCTAATATTCCTATTTTCAGTAAACTGATGCCAGAATATCAAGTTGTTTCCCTTTAATTTTTGCATTGCATTGATGTTGAAAGAATCTAGGCAATCAGGGGAGTATATGCTATAGGGAATATAAGAAATAGGAATTGTTTAATGTTGTAATTACAATCAATTATATTTTAAAGTTATTAAATATTTGATTAATGCCATAAGAAAAATAATCAAACTTCTTATTAAAAAATCAAAATTCATGTAAAAGCCAATGAACTCTACCTATTCTGTATTGTTCCTTAAATTGATTTTCTATAGTTCTGACATTAGTTTTATGAATCTCATGTATTATTTTCCAGCCAGATATATAGGTAGGTGAGATCCAATGTAATATTACATTAATTATAACTGATTTGGAATAAATCTCTAAGCTAGGGAATGCTATCCCATTACTGTTCCAAGCTGTAATGTGCCATTTGTATGCAATCCTAGGTTTTAAGGGGAACCATAAAAATTTAAATAGCATAAAATCTAAATTTTTAAATAAGTTTTTGGGAGGGGGTAGTATCAATGACTGTATGTAAACAAAATTTTTAGTAAAATTATCATTTTAATTAAATTAAGTTCCATTGTGAAGAACATTTTATTCCATCTTTTGATTAGTTCACTAATGGTGGTTAATTATTGTAGTTTAGTTTAACACTTTCCATGTACTCTTTATATTGACACATAAATATTCTAATACATCATTCTACCAATTAAACAGGCTATTCTCTCATAGGTTTTTGTTGATCTTTTTGTTAATTAGTAATGTTTTGGATTTATTATGATTAAATGTAAGCCCTGAAATTCTTTCAGACTTGCTTAAGGTATTTATAACATCATGCAAAGAACTGTCAGTATCACTCAACATTAACATATAGGTTCATAGGTTCATACTAAGCTATCTGCCCTGGGGCATTTATAAGCCTAGCCCGATTGTGTTTGGCTTACGCCACCCCTTGATTTGAGTATACTGTGCCCTTTTAAAGTTTAGTTTACTGTGCCTCATCAGCAGATAATTGTATTTTAGGACAATAATCCTTATTAAATTGAAAGCCTTTTATATTTTGCTTGTTTCTGATATATGTAGTAAAAGGTTCTATTGAAAGAGCAAACAATAATGGTGACAAAGGACAACCTTGTCTAGTTCCCTTGAGGATTTCTAGTGGTGAGGATAGACATGATTTGATTTTCAAGTAAGCTTGTGCCCCACTATAAATTTTCATTAATAAGTTGACAAAATCTGAGGAGAATTCATAACCAATCAGAATTCTTTGTAGATAAGACCAACTAATAGAATCAAAAGCCTTTTCTATGTCTAGGCTGATAATAGTTGTTTTTTTTTTGTATTTGCATGGTATGTCTATTAATGACAGTAATTTAATAATGTTATCTTGCACTTTTCTATGAAGAATGAACCCTGAATGATCATTTAGTTTTTTTTTTTTTATATTTGCATGCTATGTCTATAATGATAGTAATTTAATAATGTTATCTTGCACTTTTCTATGAAGAATGAACCCTGTCTGATCATTATGTATTAGATTAGGTAATATTTTCTTTATCTTATTAGCTAATATTGTCATGAACATTTTATAATCCATGTTTGGTAACAAAATTGGCCTGTATGAATCACAAGATTTGGGGTCCTTACCTTTTTTAAAAATAGGGGAGATAATTGAATATTTCCATGATGGGGGTGCTATGCATTTTTGCTTAACCATAGTAAAGGCATTCATTTTCTTTATTGTATATTCATGAAAAATCTTATATAGTTAAGGAATTATTCCATCCAGTTCTGGAGCTTTTAATTTTTTTTATTTGCTCTTTCACTTCTGTTAGTGTTGTTTGCTTATTTAATATGTTATTTTGTTGCAGTGACACCTTAGTAGTTATATTTTCTTGAATAAAAGTATTTATTACATTATCTGTCTCCAGAAGTGGTGTGTTATTATTTATATTTTTGTAGTAGTTTTTGACACTTCTAATATGCCCATTAAGGCAGATGTACTCTTAACTGAACCATCAGCTTTATATTTAATCTCATTAATAAGATTTTGATTGTTTATTTTTTTTGGATCTTACCACTATTTTATGTAGATATTTAGGATTTACAGCATAAGATTGTAATTTCAATTTTTCCAGGTTTATGGCTATCTGATTCAGAACTTCCTAAGTATTTTTGATTTAACTTAGTAATTTCGTTATGTGCTACTTTGGTATTTGGTTTTGCATCCATTTTTATTTTGTCTGGTTTTTTTTTTTTTTTTTTTGTTTTTTTGTAAGTCTAAAAGTTCTTTGTCCCACTCTCGCCTTTTTTTAAGGTACCAAGATTTTATTCTACTATATATATATATATATATATATATATATATATATATATATAAAGGTGTCCCATAGTATAGTATCAGTCACTTCAGCCATTATCGTTTGTTTCCATAAACACGTCTATTTCTTTCATTATCCATTCCCTAAAGTCTTTTAACTTGGTTATGTAAGCAGGAATTCTCTGTAGAAATCTTAATCATCTGTATACATAGTTAATGTAAAGTTTATAGCATTATGGTCTGAAAATGGACAAGTCATTATAGATACATGACTTATTTTTGAGTATATATTTATTTGATACAAAGACCTTATGAGCGTTTGTTACCAAACCGATATGAATAGTGAGTATAGAATAAGGAATAATGTTCTCTTAGACCATCTATATCTTTAAGGTTCATCTGGTTTGTAAAGTCATTTAACTTCTTGGCTTGAGATGTTAGTTTTATTTTACCATTTTTAGAAGTATCATTGCCTGATAATAGGCAGTTAAAATCACCTTTTGCTGTAATTTCCCTTTTGCATTTAAAGTAAACAGGTCCAGATATTTGTCAACATATTTAGTACTTAGTCCTGGTATCCAGTATGTATTAATCAAAGTATAATACTTCCTACTGATTTCCAAAATAACCATGCTTAGCATCCCATCTTTATCTGAAATTGTACCTATAATTCTAGGCATAGTATAAGTATTTTTCCATAGAATAAGAGTTCCCCTTCTCTTAGACTTAAAACATGAATCAGCCAGAATGGTATAGCCATTAAATGAGTATTTTTAGGTCTTTTTTTAATAGATGGGTTTCCTGTAAAAAGATGATCTAGGCTTTATGCATTTTGATATATTTAAGCAAACCAGCTCTTTTGACATTATTGTTCAAACCATTAATATTTAAATGATAAACATTTATAAGCCATTGCCTATAATGTGTATGTTGTTACTTACTGAAAGACCTTTTTTTCCGTGTTGACTTGAAATCTACTGAAAACGTACTTATGGATGTATAATGTATATTAAGCCCTACTTTCAAAAACCCAAAACTATTTACAAACACATACATGGAACATAAAGTTTCTGGTTTAGTTAAAAACTTAACTAAACCATCCATCCACCACCTCTCCAACACCAAAAGACACAAATTATCCATCTCTGTTTAGAATATAGCATAAAATGATAAAAAAGTCTGAGTCCATGAAATATACATTAAAATGAGTGCCCAATTTAACTGAAGCTATATGAATATGTCACATATAATAATAGGATATCTAATAAGTAGAATTGTCAGAAATGCACACCAGCCCCGGGATTCATGAACCTTGCACCAGGCGCCAGCATAGCGTCGGCATTATAACGCCAAATATGGCTGCTTAGCGATTCAGGTATGAATGAATCCCTCA
>NC_056726.1:479317710-479358618 GCF_019279795.1 Protopterus annectens | reverse complement strand
TTTCGACCCTACTGCGTGGGATACGTGCACGTCGTGCGCACATTCCATATGACATCGACGGTATATGCCCATGCACATGTGTGCTGTGACACTATACATACATGTCCTATCCTGCTGTGGCACTTCATTGTTGGATATCCACTGCCAGCATCAGCGTGGGTGGTGGCATTGTTCTGTGTTTGAAACCCCTATGGCAGACCTGGGGTAGGGTTACCACCTGTGCCACTTTGCAAGGGACAGTCCCTCTTTGGGCAGTTGTGTCCTGACAAAACATATTACAAATGGCAAATGTCCTGAGATTGTAGGACATAATTATGTCCCATTTGTATGTAAGAGTTGCATAACATAGTTATTTATGTATGTAAATTCCTAAATGTTACAAGACACACAATAAGCAACTAAACTGCTACAAGACTACGCTTTTATTTAGGCAAGAGTACAGTTCTACCCTTTGTACTGACCATGGGTATGTGTCCACCTGTAACATCTGATGTGTGTCCCAAACATGTCCCACTTTGCCCATTTGAAAAGGTGGCAGGCCTAACCTGGGGTTATCCCGGGTGTGTACATGTTGTCCCACTGCTGCGCACACGTTGTCCACAGTCGTTGGTATGCTGCGTGGCTTAGCATTACATAACCAACTTTCACCACTCTCTGCCTGATGGACAGGTATCTTTACCTACACACACCGTTCACATACTGTACAGAATCGTCATAAGTATCATGCGTTACACAACAGTACATGTCGTGGGTTCGACATACCTTTCCGGCCTTTGGTTCTGTATTCGTCAGTACTTGCTACTCCTTCTTTGGTATTCAGTATTTGTTCGGTATGAACATACGGTTTAATATCCAGGGAGTCTTCCTTATATTCGTCGTCACCTGAGGCATGTGGGTTAATCACGCCAATAGCTATTCCTCGGTGTGTACTTATGCGCATATCACCGTGATCCCCCTCCTTTCGTACGTTACGCGTCGGCACTAGGCCATGGTTCATTCCTTGTGTGGCCGTTGGTTATTTGCAATACCTTCGTGAGAATGGTATGTATTGTATCATGTTTGTGTGACTGCATCCGCTATGTGTGGTGTCAGGTACATTTCGCTGTGGTGTTAGCCGTGGATTGTGTGTGTTGGGTATGGAATTCTGTTCGACATGTGGGTCTCCGTGTCCTGGCGGCGTCTGTCGATGGCGTTGTGCATTCAGATGTGTAACATAGCTGTTATATTCCTGTACACAACGGATGCACGGATGCATCAGCTGCTGCTACTGTTTCCCATGCGGCTTGTTGTGGGTATGCCGCTGTCATTGACTGCCTGTATGTTTTTGCTACGGTTTTAGCTGTTATCCCTTTGATATGTGCGATGGGGTATATCTGCGGATGTGGGTGACGGGTACGGGGTGTGAGTCTTGCATTTATACATACAAGAGATGCTTGTGTTTGTGCTCCATCCCTGCTTGGGGAGCTGCAGGTTACCTGTCTGTTGTTCCGGGAATGTTTGTTTTGTTGATATTGTGTGGTGTCGGTATCGCCTGCATGTGTGCTTCCTGCACGTATTCCTCCTTCACATCGGTTATATATCTGCGGATGTTCGTCCGTGCCTACTATCCATTGGCATTTTGTCACTGATAGTTACGGTGATTGTGGTCCTATACTTGGGACGGCCTGTATGCTACCGGTAGCCTCCTATTCGTGTGCCGCTTGCTTACTTAACGGTCGTGAAACACACAGCGGTATTTACGGGACCGTAAGTGTTCACGATCGGTGCCGGGATAGCACATTCGTATTTTCGCCGTACATGCCTGATGCTGTGTAACGTTGCCGACGGATCGTGTTGAGTCTACCTTATGGCCGCCATACATACGGTCATGGTTTGTACATGCGTCCTTTGCATCTCCTGTTGGCTATGTCCCTGTGGTACATTCTGGGACATTTCCGCTTTGCATCATTTTACGTCGCCACGTGCATAGCCACTGAGGAGATGTCAGTACTACTTTGTGGGTACTGCTGTACATACGCCTATGGTTCCTGTACTGTATGCCTACGCATGTTATTACACTCCGCCTGTGACATGTCATCTACATACACATTTCACAGTGGCACACACATTACACACACACAGCGGAACACACGACAACCTCACCTCACACATACACATATTGCCGCCATGGCTCTCAAACTTCTATTTCCAAACTGAGGGACACACACATTAGTAATGTGAAACAAATGGGCATAATGTGGAACACATAGTAATGGCATAGTGACAACTTCAGCTAAGTAGGTCATAGGATGATTATGACGTGCTGATTTACTTACAGTGAAGAACCTTTAATGAATTACTATGATTAAATTCTATTTACCAGGATGTCATTTATATACATTCCTAACAATGGATGTTTGACAGACATTTTCAATGTGGAACTTTGAGGAACTGCGAGGAACATGAACTGTTTTACACCCCAAATGAGGTACGTTCCTCATAATGTCGTACACTTCACTGGTATGCTTGCCGCTTTCGCACCGACGGTTGAACACAATACCTATGTTGGCGCCGCGGCGCGGCGTGTATCTCCGCACTCATATCCTATGGATATGACACGCATATCCGTTACTGTACCGTGGACTGGTGATCATCCCGACACGCGGATATGTATTGATGCAGGTTGACATTTCCATGGCTGGCGTTACCTGCTCTGCCCACCCTCCCGGATGATCGGGTTGTCGGTCACTATGTTTACTATGTGGAGATTTCGCGTCTTACTTATCTGTGAACTTGCATCCCTGGCTTCCATATTACCCTGTTGTACTTTATATCTGTGTATGCGTACATATATTTCTACATGTGTACTGATATCTATTTCCGTATCTGTGTATGCACATGAGTACATATGTGGTCGACTTGCGGCGATAGTGGCAGCATACGGCTACGCCGTGTGCTGTAGAACCGGCATGCGGTGAGGTGTTGGCGTTCCATGCTCTGCTGGCTATTGGGTGTGCAGTGTTTGGGCGGTGCCTTTGTTGGAGTCACACATACGTCCACACATACGGTACACATTACGGGCGGACATGTTTGTGTGGCGTCTATTTTACTGTGTGTGCAGGTCAGGAGGTGTCAGTCCATGGGGCCTACACTGTCAAAGTATGTGCTATGCGTTCCCTCTTTGCCAGGGCGTAGGCATATTGGGTACGCCTCTGTCTACCTACTGGGGCTGGCTCAGTGTGTCCATGGCGCTGAACGCCCTGTGCCTGTGCTTGCCCTGGCAGTTGTGGTGGGCTTGGTGGCCCTCCAGCATTATGTCCCTGCAGCAGCTGTTTCCGCAGAATCATATTGTGTAGCATACAACATACTATGAATATGTGGGCACTTGTGCCTGGAGAGTACTGCAAGGCTCCACCGGATGTATCCAAGCACCGGAACCGTGATTTCAGCATCCCAAACACACGCTCTATGATTATTCTTGTTTGTGCGTGTGCCTCATTATGGCGTTCTTGCATGTGTGTGTGTGCATTTCTGATGGGTGTCATCAACCACGGCTCCAGTGCGTAGCCAGCATCCCCCACAAGGTGACCTTGTGTGATGTCCCTCCTGGCGAATACCTGATACAGCTGTGAGGCATGCCAGATATGGGAGTCGTGGTAGCTTCCAGGGCTGCCAGCACACACATCCATGATAATGCCCTGCGCATTGCACACAACCTGGCAATTGATGGAGGGGTATCCCTTGCGGTTTATGTAGCGTCTACCCTGCTCCCCGGGTGGTGACTTAATTTCTATGTGCGTACAGTCTATCGCACCCAGTACCTCTGGGTATTGTGCCACACGGTGGAAGCGGCGCATATTGCTAGCCAACTCCTCCTGAGATCTGGGGAAATATATGTGCTCATGGGCATGTGGTAACATGGCATCCAGGAACTGGTGTAGTACCCTGGATGCTGATGCCTGTGAGATGCCCATTATGTCCCCGGTTGGCCTTTGAAAGGTACCTGTAGCCAGTATTCGCAAGCTCACACATACCTTTGTGTCCACTGGGATGGGCTCCCCTCTGTTGTCTCTTGTTCTCAGGCGCGGCACAGCTCCACTATTTGCTGTAACGTGGCCCTGTCCACCCTGTAGCTCTCTACTATCTCCAGGTCTCGCAGCCCCTGGTAGGTCACCCTTGGTCTGAACACTCTCCTTCTCCTGTGAGGCCTACGGTAGTTGTCGGCACCATCCTCTGCAACTCCGTCTGTCTCTGCCACATACCTATGCATCACGCCCACGGCACCCAGCATATACATATTAAAAGTTCCCCGTCTGTTTACACCCTAGGGTGCGGCATTTGGGAAATCGCGCTGTGTGTTGTGTGCATTCACACTTAATACTGTTGTGCTGTATACCCAGTGATGTCATTGGGTGTGTCTGTGCAGCCGTATCCATGGATTATTTCCGTTGTTTTACGGTTGCTACTGCAACGGTATTGCCTTTAGTGTTACATTACAGTTGCCTGCATTGCCTTGGCTTTGCATCTTACATTACTGCATCCTGCAGGCACATGGCATATGATGCATTTTATCTGCAGCCGCAGTTATGCTACCTCTGTACTTGGCTGTGCTATTTCGGTTCTTTGCTCTTTGCATTTCTACTACATCCCCTACTATCTTTGCATTCATATGCCTCCCCTTTCCCGTTATGCAGGGCTCTGCATGCAGAGTTACCAGCTGCCGCCGTTTGCCCTTCCTGGATTGATTGGTGTTGATTGCTCATTACGGCTCCATTTACACTGCTTCCGCATTTCATCGTATTCTCCGCATTACCTTCCTATATCCGTGGTTGTTGACGGGGAGGCCGTCACATGACTGGTTTGGGGAACGTAGTCATCCTCATGCACATGCATCTGTGCACGCATTATGTACTCTCAGCGCATCTATTTCCTCACACGCCAGTCCTGATGCTGTGATGTGCATTGTACAGCCCAGATTTGCTGACCTCCAATATCCTTCCTCCTACGGTGGCACACCCCTCTGTGGTTGACATGTATCTCGTGTAGGCCACTCCTCGGTGTAGTACCGCTGCGCCGTTTGCTCCATCCTTACACCGGCGCCATTTTTGCGATTCACTATTATCTGCCTCATTTGCATGGAATTGACTACTAATACATGGTTACGGCACCGAACACCGCCACCACTCCTTGACAACCATTGCGCTGGGGTTGAAGCTTTACATACATACTATGGTGTGTGGTGGCTGTGCAGCTGATGTGTGTTATACTGCTCTTTTAGGACATTGTCATATTATTTCATTGCTTTGCAACTTCTGTGCACATATCCGGGGGGTCTGCTGTTCTTTCTACGTACGTGCCATTTATGTCATTTTTTACATTTTGTGCATATTTTCTTTGGACATTCTCGGTGCCTTTCCACATTGGCATATTGCACCTGTATGATACCTGACTTTGACAGCCTTCCATTACTCCTCGGTCATGTTTGGGTAAATGTAAACCGTTTTTTTTGGTTTACATTGCCGTGCCCTTACGCCTCGCGCCGCCGTGGATCGCTATTTGCCTTCATTTGCATGGTGCAATACCGCACACAGTGTGTTTTGCATACCACGCGGGCGGAGACGGTCCGGCGCACGCCGGTAGTGCACGTGGAATTCATTCATACCTGAATCGCTCAGCGGCCATATTTGGCGTTATAACGCTGACGCTATGCTGGCGCCTGGCGCAAGGTTCATGAATCCCGGGGTTAGTTTAATCAAGAAACTTCATGACTCTAGCTTGTTTAATATTGTGGTTTGTGCCCTTGTACTGTTCCATTTTATCTTTTTTATAAAATAAACTGTTCGTACAAGTTTTCATTACCTTTGGTTATTTTCTGGCTCCGTTTCATGCTTGTTTCTCTTAGTTTGCCTTCACTATTAACACTGCACCTCGTAGCTCTGGAGAGCAGTCTCTGGAATCCCGGTTCTGACACCATTTCACTGAGTCTAGTCAAGATACAATAGGCGAGACTCCATGGGTTCCGTTCAACCAGCTTTATTATGTACAAACACATCAGGATTGAGGCTTATTAACTTTAACTTAGGTAAATGATATACAAACTAACTATTACAGTCATACATGCTCAGTTTCCGACTAAAGTATCAAAATGGCATTGAGATCTGCATGTGCTCGGTATTTATATGCATGTTCGGTCCTTGAAACACTTCTTAAAATACAGCACACATGCTCTGTTCTACATTACTGTTTAAAAATGGTGACAAAACAGTCATGTGGTATGCAAACAACTAATCAATGCCTGTCCTTAAGTAACACTAGGTTAAAAAGTGCCTGAACCAAAATACATTGTATCAGATTTAAGGCAGAATGGATATTATATAAAACATTAATGCTAACAAGAAGCACTTAATGTTAATATGGTCACTGAGTCCAGGATATTTGTCAGCTCTTAACCTAATCTGCCAGAAAGATTTTTGTCACTCAAGCCATATCTTATCTTCTTCTCTTTCAGCTGTTCCCGTTAGGGGTCGCCACAGCGGATCATCTGTTTCCATTTCTTCCTGTCCTCTGCATCTTGCTCTTTCACACCAACCACCTGCATGTCCTCTCTCACCACATTCATAAACTTTATCTTAGGCCTTCTTCTTTTCCTCTTACCTGGCAGCTCCAGTCTTAGCATCCTTTCCCCAATATACCCAGCATCTCTCCTCAGCACATGTCCAAACCAACGCAATCTCGCCTCTCTGACTTTTTCTCCAAACCGTCTAACCTGAGCTGACCCTCTAACATACTGATTCCTAATCCTGTCCATCCTTGTCACACCCAGTGCAGATCTTAACATCTTTAACTCTGTCATTTCCAGCTCTGACTCCTGCCTTTTTGTCAATGCCTCCGTCTCCAACCCATACAACATAGCTGGTCTCACTACCCTCTTGTAGACCTTCCCTTTCACTCTAACTGGTACCCGTCTATCACAAATCACTCCTGACACTCTTCTCCACCCATTCCACTCTGACTGTACTCTCTTCTTCACCTCTCTTCCACACTCCCCATTACTCTGAACTGTTGATCCCAAGTACTTAAACTCATCCACCTTCACAAAGTCTACTCCCTGCATCCTCACCATTCCTCTATCCTTCCTCGCATTCACACACACATATTCTTAGTCCTGCTGACCTTCATTCCTCTCCTCTCTAGAGCATATCTCCACATCTCCAGGGTCTCCTCAACCTGGTCCCTACTCTCACTACAGATCACAATGTCATCTGCAAACATCATAGTTCATGGAGCCTCCTGTCTGATCTCATCTGTCAACCTGTCCATCACCATTGCAAATAAGAAAGTGCTCAGAGCTGATCCTTGATTTAATCCTACCTCCACCTTAAACACATCTCTCACTCCAACTGCAGATTTCACCACTGTCACACTTCCCATACCAAGCCATATCAAGCCATAATTTATAATTCCATGAAAAGTCCTCCAAATTGACAGCTTCCAGTACACTAAAACTGAATTTCTTAAAATGCTTTAATACTTTCATCTTTTCTTTTTTACCTTGTCTAAACCTTTTATATGCTGCAAAACGTCACTTTCAAGAATAAATAATTGTTTTGCTTTCAGAGGTAAGATTTGTGTATTACATAAAAATATTCATCTTTGTTTCAAACTAAATATAATGATATTTGCATTAAGAATTCTAATTTAAAAGTAACAACTTGGAAGCTAAACATGAGTTGTATATTCCTTGTTTGTGTAAACTGAAACAGAACACTGAGTTTAAGCTTCTTTCATACTCATAATGTCCCAGTTGAATTGGCTCCTTTTAAAAGAGTACACCCTTTCTGATTGTGAAGACGTCATATAACTATAATGAACACAGTAATGTATTTCAAATAGTTCTGAAATACATCCACTTCTCTTCAACTGCCAGTATTTATAATTGCTTGATAGTGATCATATATTTGCCCTTTGCTTTCACAGATATCCTGCTTCCCAAAACAGATAACCACTTACACTGTATACTTATAATGTTTACAAAAATGAAAAACACAATGGCCACAGTAATGTACTTCATCTTGTTGCTCACCTATCCATACATTGCCCTCAACAAACAATTTCAGTGATGATGTAATTGCCCTTTGCCTCTGCATATATTGACTGCTTCCCCAAGAAATAACCATTTTTGTGATTGTCTGCAATGCATGATTGCAAAGAGAGTAAAAGACAATGTGGACTTGGTAGTATATTTCAACTTTTGACATTCACAGCCTCTTAATCGTTATAATAAATATAATGTAATAGAAAAAAATAAATGTATCACTGCTATGTGCAGTGGTGGTGTTATTGTGTGTCTTTGTTATTACCTTCATTAAGGTGAAATGCATTCAAGCTGGACACTTTTGTCTCAATCAGCCAATCTGTCATGGTTAATGTATGCATTACAGTTGGAAGTCACTGCAGCTTTGACTTACTTCTGGGAATAAATGTAAAGCTATAACTATATGAAGTATTACCTGCATTTCATTATGTTGGTATAGGTATCCATACTATGGCTATGGCTAATGTTCTTATGCTACAGTACATTACTGTGGCCATTTCTTCTTTCCACTACTCATTCAGGACTACTTTGCTCACACTACTTGAA
The DNA here is from genome assembly GCF_019279795.1 of Protopterus annectens. NCBI lineage: Eukaryota > Metazoa > Chordata > Ceratodontiformes > Protopteridae > Protopterus > Protopterus annectens. The sequence continues at coordinate 479,349,998 of NC_056726.1, read as the reverse complement.
CATCAGCATCCCTTAGAGTTATGGCTACCAACATACTATAATACAAGACTGTAATGAATGTTGGCTCTATATTTCATTGTGTAGGAAAGAGCAGTTGGATTTGTTACATGCAACAAAATGAGATACATTATCACTGGCATTTCTTCATGACATTAGGAAGTCAAGTCAGGGTGGGCATATCCACTACAGCAGGATATTCATGGTATCTTTGAGTCACTGCTGACAGCATGTGTAACTGAATAGCTATATGGATAATCACATGCATTTTGTTACTGTGAGGTCTGGATGGCACAGTTGTTTTTAACATTTTGCAGTGCATTATTGTGGCAATCTCTTTTTCCTGTGCCCAAACAGGGTTATACTACATGCAAAAAAGTAGTGGGTTATATGTGCACATCCTGAGCTATATAATGTTCATTCCTGCAGTTGTAAATATTAGAACTTTTTTGTATATTAATGCTAATATCACAGGAATCGTACCAGCAGCAGCAATACAGACCAGGCTGTTAATACAACTTTGTCATTTAAGTTATGAATATGAACAATGTTGTATATGAATGTTAATATATCAAGAACTGTTACAACAGATACAGCTTTTACATAATGCCATGATGTAATACACTTGCACTGTGGAAGACTCAGTGTGAGATTTATATTCTATGAGTCATTGATGATTATTGGGGCAGAATTATGGGAAATGTGTTTTAACATTTTCTTTTAATAATACTTTAATTGGCTTGGCAGCAAAAGCATAACAGCACACCCCTATGCACAAAGATAATAGTAAAAATACTTAAAAAAAAGGACGTGGGAAACATGCACACATCCTCTAGTATACAGCACTTTGTTCGTATAGTAATGAGTATTGGCAATACTTTCATATTAATAACAATGTTTTTGAAATAGTAACTGCAACAGATCAAGGTATCTAAAATCTGACATGATTTAATACATATGAACCTATGAACTTATTAAGCTATTGATCCATGAAGATCTTTACAAGCCTAGCCTTGCCTTCCCATGAAAATTTTAGCCCTCATAATTTAAGTACGAGTAAACCATGCCTGGTCAGAACATTTACATGTTACCCCTCTCCATAAGGGAAAAGGGTGCTAAACCAGGGGTGAATTGCAGTTTCCCATGCATTCATCCAGATTATATTTGAATAGAGTAAGGGAAGTACTTTGTTTTACATGGAGAGGAAGATGATTCCAAACAAGTGGTAGTCTCTGTGACACATATCTATCCCTCCAGCATGTTCTATTTATGTTGTAGAAGGGATTCAGATGTCATGACTAGGTGTTTATGCCATGGTTGCACTTGGAGATGTGTAGTAAAAATGAGAGGATAGGGTATGTTGAGGCTTTGTAATACAAGGCAGAGATTGCCCCTCAATAACCTGTATGATACTGAGAAAATGGATAAGGGTCTGAGACAGTCAGTGTAGTTTTTGTGATTTAGGCCCTTGACCTTCTTGATGAGAAAGTGCTATGGGTATTCAGGTTGGGTTAAGTATTTAGATTTGGACAGGTACATACTGAAAGAGGCATTATACTTAATGATTGGCCTAAGTGGTAACTACAATAGAATGATCACATCCCTGAACCCAGATACCATACCCTTACTAGTAAGATGCACAATAGTGAGTGCATGTGATCAAAGGATGGTTTGTTGCCCACATAAGTTTCCAGGTCCCTGACTACTGGATTGATTTTCATGGGTGTATTCCCGATATAATAGTTACAGGAGACATCATGCATGCTGACGGAGACTAGTATACATTTTTTTGATATTTAGTTTTAGTCCACGGTTATGACACCAGGTCTTCTTGGAGAATCTTTGCATGTTCTGGAGAGTTTATGATGGCACCAGGTTTACAGTCATTTCCAAACTTAGTCAGCCATAAATAATTCTTAACGTTTACTTTGACCACTGATGAGTAAATGCCAAAGGGGAATGGCCCTAGCAGTGAAACTTGGGATACACCACTAGTGAGGTGTCTTTGGAGGAGACAGAGCACCCTAATCTAATTTACTGGGTTCTACTTGTGAGCTACTTTGCTATTCAACTTGTTACATAGGAATTAACATTTAGTTTGAAAGGTTTGTCAACAACGCCTGCATTTGGGATGCTGTGAAATGTCTTTGTGACATCTAGATATGTTGTGTGGACTAATTTTCCCTCATGTATTTCTTCAGTAACCTTTTCAAATAAGTTGTCCAGGTTAAACATGCTGAATCTGCCACTGACAAAACTGAACTGGCTTGGGTCAAGAATTTGTAGGTTAATATGTCCTTATTTATTATTTTCATAATGATCCTGTCTATAGGCTACAAGGTTTAGTGTTTTAATAGCGAATGACCAGTTAAAGAAGTAATTATTGGTAAGAATACTAGCCACGCTTGAAGTGAGAAGTGTGAGGAAAGACTTTGCTTGTGATTTGCTAAATTAGCTTGGAATTCCAGCACATACAGAATAAGAAGTTCAGTTCCAGGCTGTACTGTATGTAATGTCTATTTTGAAATAATGCAAAATAAGATATGATTACTTATTAATTTCCAGGAAACACAAGGAGTAAAGTGGGAACAGATTTGTTTCATTACAACTTTGTGTATTTCATTAACGAGCCCAGAGAAGGAAGCATTATTGACACGTGTGTTGACAAGATAACCAGTGACTGACTATAGTGCTCCCTTTAGGCAATCCGTGCTGCAAGTGGGTTACAATACATATAGTATTTTTAGGTAGTCAGACCCATACAATCAAAGCCAGATCTAGAAAAAGGTGGCCTAGCTAGCTGCCTAGGGTCTGGTGCTGGCTTAGGGTCCCAGCCACTGACATTAATTAAAAATAAGAATAATAAATATTAATTAAAAATAAATACATAAAAACTATTGCTGGATTTCACTGATTTCCTACTTTCAACTGTTAAGAGGATGAGGTTTCCTGCTGTGCATGGTAGTTCTACTCTTATTTTACTGTCAAATGCTTTAGCAAATTTGACTGCACACAGAGCAAGATACTGTCTAGGAACTGGAAGAAAATTTACATTTCACAAATGGGAGCAACAAGCTAAACAGAGGTGGAGCAGTAAGCATCATCAACTTCAAGCCAACTGGAGATATGGCACCGAGTCGCTGTTGAATGCTTTTTATGGAGGACACGTTTTTTTGCAGTGAATGTATGCAGAAATAAGGAGATGCAAGATTATGAGTTTTTCTTCAATAGAAAGAAGAGGGGAAAGACACATGCAGCACCATTTTTTTCTTCCTCAAAATGAATTTACTTTTTACAACGATCGTTCATTGTGGTTACTATAGCAACCAACCACAATGAACGATAGCCCTAAAAACTAAAGTACTGGTTTACAGAGTAGCTGCAAAGCAAGAGAAGAACCTTACCATACCTCTTGGTGTCTTAGAGCACGAAATCTGGACAATGCCTCAAATAAAGGGGAACAACTGCTCTGGACAATAAAAGTTTACTTTTTACAGCGGTCGTTCATTGTGGTTACTATAGAAACCAACCACAATGAACGATCGCTCTAAAAACTAAACTATTCATTTAATGAGTAGCTGCAAAGCAAGGGAAGAACCTTACCATACCCTCAGCCTCTTAAGAGCATGAAATCTGGACAATGCCTAAAATAAAGGGGAACAACTGCTCTGGACAGTAAAAGTTTACTTTTTACAGTGATCGTTCATTGTGGTTAGTATACAAACCAACCACAATGAATGATCGCTCTGAAAATTAAACTATTCATTTAATGAGTAGCTGCAAAGCAAGGGAAGAACCTTACCATACCTCTCTGCCTTTTAGAGCAATAAATCTGGACAATACCTAAAATAAAGGGGAACAACTGCTCTGGACAGTAAAAGTTTGCAAAGATTGTTCACTGTGGTTATTGGCTACTGTAGAAATGAACCACAACAAGTGATAGCTCTAAAAATTAAATTATTGTACGGAGTAGTTGCAGAGCATGGATGGAACCTTACGTACCTCTTCCCAGCCTCTTAGCACAAGAAATATGGACATTTTTTTAAATCTTTTATCTTACAAACTTAGAAAGTTGATAGAAAAAACAGGTTTTGCATTAGTTTGCCACTGATTTGGCAAAAAACAGAATTTTATGAAACACGGACCAAAAATGTGAGACAAAAAAATCAGAACATTCTGTGATAGGACCGTAAAACCAAACTGTAGTGGACACTGGGAGCGACAATAGGACTGGGATTGAAAATATACAGGAAATAGAAAAGAAAAAGGACACCATGGGTGGGAATGTGAGTGACGTGGAAAGTAGGCGTGACTTTGGTGAGCTGTAGTGTAGACCCAAATTTTAAACGCTGGGATTGTCCCTTTAAGGCTTTGCTGCTGTAAAGGTAAACAGGACTAGAACTCAAGTGCACTGTTATTTGCAAATACCAGTAGGTTTGATGACACATATTTTCTTTTATGCATGCATTTATGATACAATGCAATTTTCATTTGCTTTGTCAAATATCTGCACAGTCTATTCTCTGACACAAGAAACACTGACCAGAGTTAAAACACTGTTTTATTACACCATGTACATTATCTCCAGTAAACACATCCCCCACCTTGCTTGTTATACAGATGGGCTTCTGTAATTCATAGTGTTTGTGAATGGTTTTGAAACATTTACCTCACAAAACTTTCATATGCTATAATAATCCAATATAATACTTGATTTGTCACAAACACTGGTGAGGTACATAATTTATTGCAGTCATGAACAATACTCATGTCATCTAACACCAAAAAACAATAAAAAAAAAATAACCTATTACATTATTTTATAGTAAATCCGAAGTTTTCTGATTCACTTAATACACATATCTTTTGCTTGGATGTATGTCACTTTGATATACTTTCTCTAAGCTCATGACATTAAACTGATCTTTTCAGTTTTGTTTCAAAATGAAATTATTTAAAAATGCATTTCAATTTATGTTCAGGGTAGGAGTTTGTCTTTTGGCTTCTTGGAAGCCCATCTGTTGCACCTCAGAAAGGAAGTGTTCACATTACACAATGATACATTTTAGCATCATGTAAAGTTCAGCATTGTTTGAAAATCTATTAATTTATATTAATAGATTTTCAAACTATTTTGATGTGTCAGATGACTTGAGCTCATAGGTTCACAGGTGTACACTAGGCTAACAACCACTAGGGCCCTTATAAGCCTAGCTGTGCAACCCAAATGTGACCAACAAATTTGATTTATATAGGGGGTGATTTACTGACTGCCTCTGTCAATCAGAGACATAGGCGCCAGAATAGGGGTGAATTTCTGATTACCCTGCCATTGGTCCAAGTTGCACTTAAATAAAGTTAGGGAACAACTCTGCTTTACATGTATGGGGAACCTGCTCGAGAGAATGGGAGTTCTCTGTGAAACTTATGTGTATCTGAAGAATACCCTATTTATGTTGCAAGTAAAATTTAGGTCTTTTAATCCAGTAGTTCTGATGCTGTTTGCTTTGAGGATGTGCAGAAAGTTCATCAAAACAGGGTTCAAGTACACCTTGTATTCCAGGCAAAGATCACCTCTCAGAAGTCTGTATTATACTGAGTAAAGAGACAGGGATTTGAGGTAATCAGCATATGACATTGTATTTACTCCCTCTATTCTTTTTGTAAGGAACCTTTGTGGACATTCCAGTTGCTGCATATGTCTTGTCAGGTACATACCAAAGGGAGCATTATACTCCATAATGGGTCTGATGAGAGCCGAGTACAGTGGTATGATGACCTCTCTGGACCTAGATGCCATGCTCTTTGCTTATAAGTTGAGCAACACAGATGGATTTTCTTACTACCTTGGGCACATTTTTTACTAACTAGTAATATTATGTGTTACTTTTCAATATAGTAATGCAGAAATAGTAATACGTTACTTTTTTTACTAATTAGTAACAAAAGTTTGCATTACTTTTTGCGTTACTTAGTTTTGCTTAATCAGGTAGGAGGCAGTTGGGGGGAATGAGGGGTGGTCCGCCCCAGGTGGTGTTTTTCCCATCCATTCACATCATATCTGTGCATTGGTGGCACTTTTCTCGTTCATTCACATCACTTCTGTGTGTTGTCACACAGACTGTTGACGTTCACATCTACCTGTGGATGTTTAACATTAAAGTAATGTTACTTCACCCATGCACGCCAGGAGCCGAGAGTTCAGCTATTGTTGGATCTAACAACACTGAATTGCATTGCCTCATAAATATGCTATACATTCGTAATAATGTAATATAACAGTACATCTAAATCAGCATGCAGTAAAGAGTTGATTTGTACAAATATACAATCAGCTAATAAATGTTCAGTTTTTAGCTGTATAAATTATTCTGCTGGGGGTATGGCTTACATGGTATAAATGAGTTATGTCTAAATTAAGGCTTACAATATAAAACTATATCAAACATGCTTATGGGATAGGAGTGCACCTATAAAATAGTATTTGTTTATGTTTACAAATGATAATATTTGCATATGATACGTATATTTCTTTGTGCTATAGAGTCAACATTTCAGTGTTAACTATATTTTTCAATCATAGATTGCTGGCAAGGGCAACACGAGGTTTGAATGCAAAATATAAATGCTTCTCTATATCCATGAAATTATTAAAAACTAGAAAGGGTGAACAAGCGAATATGTGCACGTTCTTTCCTGTATTAATCACTTAAAAACAAATAACCCCAGTTACTGTACATCTCACTTTCCTGTAAGATAGACTGTGGTTAAGATAAATGGTATAGCTTTTAGGAGACTGCGGATGTAACATTAGTTAAAAGAAAAAACTGTGCGTGATGAATACCTCTCAGTTGTCCGTTCCCCGATCTTAACTCAGACTCTTAGCCCCTCCTGAAGCTGGTGACTTTTGGAGAGAAGGTGGTGAATTACACTTAATAAATAATGATACTAATTAGAGTTGCAGACTTGTTTTACTTCAGAAACTGCATGTTAACTTCACAGATTGTTTCTGGGTCACAGCTGGTAAAAGTGTTCAAAGCTGATTAGGAATGGTTAAGGGATAGTTCATTTTGATTTTCTGATCAGTACTCAATATGCATACATAAGAGCCGCAGTGGTGCAGCGGTAGCGTTGTCACCTCACAGCAAGAGGTTCTCCCGTTTGATTCTCGGCTGGAGCACCTTCTGTGTGGAGTCTGCATGTCCTCCCCACAGTCGAGTGGCGTTCGAAAGACATGCGTGAATGGGCACGCCTTCGTTGAAGGTTGGGAATCGGGCTGGCACCTCGGCACCATAAAAATCTACTGCAAATCATTAGCGGACCGGAGATCCGCTGTGGCGACCCCTAACCGGGAAAAGCTGAAAGAAGAAGAAGAACACACACACACACACACACACATATATATATATATATATATATATATATATATATATATATATATATATATATATCTCTTACAGTTAATTATTAACTTCAGTTCAGTTAACTAAAACCGAAATTCTATGTTGGGTTATTTTGTAGTTTCCAAAGCATGTCTAGCCGAGTACAATGATATCATAAGTATTAAGCAGTGCATATGGAAAATATACATTTTATATATAGACTTCATGCTGTTTCTCCTACCAGCAAACTGTCATGTAAAAATGTATGCAACCCATAAATCACTGCCTGTTTACTTTGTGAAATGGAGACAATTATTTATAAATATAAAAAGATTATTTTAGAGGTACATTTCTATTATATAATCATGGTTTCTTACAGATCTGTGTTGCAGGTATTAGCTTAGATTGTTTTAAATATTCAGAACCTTTTGAATCATAAAGTTTCTCAGGGGTGCTCACAAAAACATACCCATTTGAGTACATTGAGTATGCCTAGCTATTCCCTTTAGAAACAGTGTATAGTTTAGATCTAGAAAGTTGAATGCTAAGTTATTGATGAAAATTGAGAAAATGTCCTAAGATCGAGCCTTGTGGTACTCTGGCTGAGAAGACACCATTTTCTGAAATATTAGCTCCATATTTAACTGTCAACATTTCATTTTGCAGGAAAATAGAAAATCATTTTGGAGCACTGACACTGATAACAAAAGTAGCTAGTAATTTGAGTACGAGGCTATGGTTGACACATTTAAATGTTCAGCTTAGGTCAGGGAAATGACTATTATTATTTTTCCTTTTTTCCATTGCCTCATAAATATAATTAGTTACTGTAACAAAGGGTTGTTTGGGTATTATATATGTTCTGGAATCCATGTTGTTTTTAGACATGTCATGCTTTGAAATGTAATTTATTAATTGATTGTAGAGTAGATTTTCCTTTATTTTACTTAAAGGGCATAATATGGTTATTAGTCTAAAGTCTGATGCCAAGGAATATTTCTAGTTTTAAAAGTTAGGACAATTGTAGCATATTGCCAGGTGTAAGGAATAATCTGGCAAGGATTAGATTATAAATATGTTGCAGTGGTTTGTTACTGTATCATTCTGGCATCTGAATGCATTTAAGGTAAAGTGGTGAATATTTAACTGATTTATGAATGTTAATATTTTCCATTGTTTCATGTACCTGTTTGGAGGTAATGGCTTTAATACAGAAGGGAGGGAGTTCACACATTTAAAATATAGTCAGATATGGTAATGTGTGATTGTGTGTTATGAGGATTTGTGGGCTTAGCTGCTATAAAGGTAAGGGTTTTTATATTGTTAGAAAACCCTATGCTAAAGTGGTTGAGATTGTTAAATGTTGGTGATAGGCTGTTATCATCATTTTAATGTCCTCCAGAATTGTTTAAGAGCACCAATGGAAGAAAGTTGCTTGTTCCTTTTGTATGATGGCTTTGCTGCATTTGTAGCAATGCATGTCTGTTGTTGGATCTTTTACATGCTGAATAAAATCAACACAGTGTCAGTGAAGGGTGGGTAATAAAAGGATATATGTAATGTGTTCTAGTCAGTCCCATCCTAGGTAGCTGAAATCATTCATAATAATTATTTTGGGTAAAAAACAATGATCTCTTCCTGAAGGGCATTAGCTACAGAAACATTTAGGACAGACAATGGAGGGATTAGGACTGCTTGATGCACAAAACTATCCCAGGCTGCCAATCCCCATCCCTTAACACCATATGTGATGATAGGAGGTACTGCCAGCCGGGAGAATTAAGGCAGTGGATGTATGACTTGTGCCAGCACAGCTAGCTGGAATTTTATAAATAATTATATATAATTTGCATATCAAACTGATTTGTAGAGATGCTTGTGCTAAAAATGTATTTGTGAGGCTTGCTTGTGTTAAAATGTATCAAAAGTGCACCTTGTTGGAATTAAAATAAATGTACGTATATATCACTGTAACTGAATTAAATGTATATGTTTTAATAGAGGACACAGGGACAGCAAAGGTTAACCAGCTAGCCTACTTTAAGAAAAATAAGGGAAATGTAAGTGAGCTGTTAAACAATGAAAACACCACCCCACAGTGCTGAATAGGACTGGAGATGGTGGGTCTGGAAGATGCCTTTGTTCATTAGCTCAGTAAGGGGAGGGAAGGCCCCAGGCACTACCATAGACATGTAGATGTGTATTGTATCTGTCTATGGTGGATTCCTGTCTCAGCTTCAAAGGGGCTTACTGTGAGAACCTAGAGTCAGATGACCAGATTAGGTCATTCTGCAAGCCATCTTGGATATTATATTTTACAGGGAGTAATCTCTGAGGATGGAGTATTCTGTTTTGGGAACCTGACTAGAAAGACTGCTCACATATTTCATCGTGCCTTGGTCTATGAAATTAAGTTATTAGGGAACAGTAATTATCCTAGATTCAGTCAAGAATATAGTGAAGCTTAGTTTAGAGATTCTTTTATTTTATTTGTATGAACCTGTCCATCAATATTATTCTCAGTATTTCCTGTGATTTAAACTCTGTGGTTTGCTGTGAAAATATATTCAGTATTTACATGTGCTTTTATTATTTACTATTAAATATATTTAACACTTTTATTGTGGCTGGTACTTGTAGAAAGTATTTAACCTTTTAGAGTGCTTATATTTATTTAGTGACACTGTGTGGGCCACTCCAGAAGGCCTAGCATCTTGGTCAGCTACTACCATTTGTATTAGTATTAATATTACACAGTATAATTGGACACCCTTTGTTAAGGGCCTCAGAGTAGTTGATTATGGAGTGTCTGGCAGTGGTGATAACTATCTTATACACAGGGCAGATGGCGTCACAGCAGGTAAATCTGTGAAAGCCTTTCCCATGTGTGTGTGCATGTGCATGCGTGTGTGTGTGTGTGTGTGTGTGTGTGTGTGTGTGTGTGTGTGTGTGTGTATGTGAAGAAATAAATCTCACAGTGTGTGTGTGTGTGTGTGTGTGTGTGTGTGTGTGTGTGTGTGTGTGTGTGTGTGTGTGTGTGCGTGTGTGTGTGTGTGAGCTACTTGGGGCAGGGACACAAAAAGCACTAGGTTTACAAAGATGGTGCTGAAGGACTTGGCTTTGACAGTAATGGCACACTGGAATGGCTGTGGAGGGGTTGTGTATGGTGGGGGCTCATTTGACCATGATTTTGTGAGGGGAGAGGGGTGGTAAACTCAAAGACTGTCTCGGGTGGCATAAACTATAGCTAAGCCACTGGTAGGAGGACTGAATGGTCCAAAACAATAGATCCCTCCCTCCCACATTTCCATACAAAAACATTCCCCTAACTCCTACCTACCATCTGTGCACTGGTCACCAAAACACAGATTAATGCAGAGGGTAGCTGAGAGGGGCAGTTTGTACTGGGCATCAGACTTTAAAGGTACTAATTTTTTTTAAATTAAACAACTTAAGTTCCACAGTCATAGCAGTATCTTCTTCTTTAAGGAGGATCTTGTGTGTATCGCATGCACACACACCACCGTGGATGTAAACTAAAGTTGTAAACTGCAAAATCATTCCACATTTGCATGCAGAATTTCAAGTAGACTTTCCTGGAGGAGAGAAGGTAAGTGTGTGTGTGTGTGTGTGTGTGTGTGTGTGTGTGTGTGTGTGTGTGTGTGTGTGTGTGTGTGTGTTGGAAAAAGGGTGCTGACATGCAAATTTCCCTTTTTAAAATGGCAGGATTACTAGGGATGAAGTACACAACTGCAGCTGTTCCTTATAGTCACTAGATGTGGCACTTTTATATTTAACTTCTGTAACTTATAAAACTTCTAAATTTAAGTTGCAGCCGCTCTAAGAGGATTAGTATGCAAGTGTCAGTTACCTACTGTGTTATTACTATTCTTTTTTTACAGGACTACAGAAAACTGCAGGCATTGCCATGCTTCAAGCAAGTTTCAGTTAATCTGGAAGGTACATTACAAGAGGCCAGAGTAAAGCAAGCACACACTCAGAAAAGGTGTAGAAATCTTGGAATGTGTAAGCAATAGACAGATAGGGAGAAGTATTGGGAAGGAAGAATTTCAAAGATGCTCATGGAATGAATGCTGCTGAGAACTGCATGTGTAATTACAAATATAAAAACAACAATTTTTGTAGTGTATAAAGTCCTGAGTCATCTGATAGCTAATTAACACTGTTTCCTAATGTTTGCTGTTGCTCATTCTATTTTTTAAATTGACGTCATTACACTTGGCTTTTATCTTTCATATGTATGTTAACTGCAACCCTTAACTCTAGATTTTAATGCACTAAAGGTGAATATTCTCCTTTGTTCAGTATTTCATCTCATTTAATCAGTTTCAGTTGCACCTCTGCCTGTGTTGTATTAGGCAGCTGTTTTGTGTTTAGTATTTCTCTTAAACATGTGACAGCTAATTGGGACAGGGGATGGCTAAAATGATCACCAATGACCTGCCTACAGGTATGATTAGCAAATAAAAAAATACTTCTTTTAACTTTCTGTGCACTATCAAAACAGTCAGCTTCTTCTTAATAAATTTACTTGCCCCAGGATTCAAAAAGATCTGTGTAGGCTCCATGTAGAGCCTACCTGGAGTGTATCCATGTACATGGCCATGGTTCCTCCTCGGCAGTGAGCTATATATATAATTATAACACATTGCTGATGGAGATTACAGTAACATGGATACTGAATCCATGCAAGCAGCAGTGTAGAGACTGCCTCATACTTGTGGAGTGTCCAGAAAAAGTCTGGATGGCTGTTAAGCACAGCACAATACCGTTCGGCTTGTTACTCTGGACCGAAAGGTAAACAACAGATTTTACTACATGAAATTGCAATTTAATTTATTTTTATGTTTATGTGCTGCTTGCACAGTGCGGCACGGTGCTTAGCAATGCCGAGCAGCGCTTATACAGGCATCCTCAGATCCAGCTCCGATGGACCTTTTCCACATCTGCAAAATGAAGAAAATCAGAACCACTAGATACAAGGATTTACATTTTGCTTGTGACATAAATAAGACATATTGGTGAGACAGATATGTGTCTCACAGATTTCCCATACTCTGGAACAAGCTACCCATTAATGTGAAGCAGAGTCCATCCTTAACCCTATTTAAGCTTAATCTTGAGCAATGAATGGGAAATCAGAAATTCAACCTAGTTATGGCTCCCATGTCTCTGACAGACAGAAGCAGAGTGTTATGCCCAAACTAACATACCCTCACACCTCTCAACCTGGAGACATGCACACATCAATAAAAAGTCTAGTTGATCAAAATCCAAAATCCTCTAAACAGTCTAGCTTGTACACTTCTGTATACAGCTCATTAACTTTAATACATAAAACTCTAAAAATAGGTTCTAAAAATGAAATTTAGGAAAAAATATTAAAATATAAATGGAATGGCAGAGAAGCAATGTCTCCTTCACCCTCTATATCGGAGGTACTCCCAAACATATATATTCTCAATATGAAATTAATTTAATTAGGAAAAAGTGCTATCATAGTTAACACATGAAAACAACAATCATTTTTGTCATCTACTCCCTTTGAGCCTTAGTTAATTGCTTTGCAATCTTGCTGGAGCTGAATGTAAAGGCTTTTTCAAAATAGTGACTAAAGCTTGATGATCAGTGTCTGTTTGAACAGCTCTACCATAAATATAGTCGTTGAACTTGGAACATGCGAAACCAACTGCTAAAAGTCCTTGTATTGTAACATCAGCAATGTAATTCTTCAAGGGCAGCAGGCACTGGATTTGTAGATGTTAAATTCTTTGCCAGTAGCAACCTCTTCATTAGTTACAGTTCTCTTTAATGTGGAAATATTCAAACGATTTTAACTTCCGCAGAGATTATGCTTATTGTTGACTGATATTGGTGGATTGTAATGACAGATGTTTGAGTGGCCTTCTATGGTTGAAATTTTCTGAAATGGGTAGTAGTTGGTAACTTGTGGCAGAGTATGTAAAAAATAAATGCTGACAGACACAAACTATGCTTATAGCCACTCCTCCCCTTGAAATTATGCCATGTTTTATTTTGCAGGTGTTGCTGGATACCCCCCCTGAGTGTTGATTCTTAACCATGACGTACTTCACTGTGATCTTGGCAGAAATGCAATGCAATACTACTCAAACCCAGATATATAACGCAACTAAATTTGTTGTGGGGTTGACAAAAACACACAAATATCGGGTGATTCTTGACAGTCCTCCACTAAGAAGATCAATAAGATGTTTGTAGTATTTTCCATGCATCATAATATGATAATACAGAAGGAAGACAGACATCTCAAGTACATGGTTGCAGTACAAGAGGAGTCAGACCCTGCAACAACAGTAGCAGCAGAAGGCAATGATAGCTAACAGAAGCCAGGCAACATATGAGCTTCAGATGACCCACGTACAGGTTCATCCAGTTTCTGCATGGCATCAAGGAGCAGAGCCTTGCCTCTGAGTTTCTACTCTTCACTGTCCATCCATCGCAAACAGAACTGTGCATGCAGTATGCTAGTCAGAATGAGCTCTTCACACTCTAGAAAGTAATCAAACCGAACCTCATTGCCTTTAAGAGCATCAACTAGCGGCACAATAAGGTTCACAGACTGCCTGACTTCGGACAACTTGTTTTTCAGGCACATAATGGTGGAGATCAGGATTCCCATGAAGCTTTTCAGCTCTGACTGCAGGATGTCCAGAGCCATTTCCAGGGGCTGAATTCTTTGCACAAACTCAGCAACAAAGGTAATTTCAGCAGGCCTGAAGATGGTAATTCCAATCTCTTCACATATCTCATTCAGCAAGCCTTCACCCTGAGTTGCAATGGAGTGAATTCTCTCCATCACGTAGTATGAGGAATTCCATCATGTCAAATTGGGACTAATCAATGCCAGATCACACTTATTTCGAACCACCTCAGCAACTTGGGTGCTGCGAATAGCCTTATTCCAAGCAGCATAGCATTTGGCCATAGTGCTTCGCATGATCTTTTTATACTGTGCATCATTACAAGCAGATTCAGCACCGTGCACGGCAGCTAGATTCAATGTATGTGCTGCACATCTCAGATGGGGAGGCAGTGAATAGGTGTTCTCACTTTGTTCTGACTGACTCAGCACGGTTGTCATGCTGTTGTAAATCACTTCATCATCATCATCCTCATCTTGGGACAGAATGCTTGTAGTCTCAGATCTCTCACATTCCAAGAAGACAGTGAAAGCCTTTACAGAACTGCTGCCATTGTCAGTAATTGTCTCACACACTTTTTGATCTATCTTGTACTTGATGGGAATGCTCTCAAGAGTTGATGCTATGAGACCATATGTATGCCTCCCCTGTAATCTGCAGTATGACAAAGCGGCTGACTTGCTTTAAAGTGTGTCATAGTCAATCCAGTGGGCAGTGATGCCAAAGAAACTACGATTCTGATGGGTCCAAATGTTAGCCGTAGTGCAAACAGTTGAAATGCTTGCTAAGGTTTCCAACAGATTCTCTTTCATATCACTGAACTTTTCCTCCACTCGTTCATTGTGTAGTCATTGTGAATAGTTATATAAAGTGATATTTTGGTTGACTTTGTTGTAGCAGTCTTGTTAGACCTATATGACATTTTCTGTAAGCATTTTTGCATCCTCAGCATTAGTTTTAGCAGATTAGCCTAATGTATGTTGTTGAAAATTTGATAGGTTGTAACTCGTTATGGGTCTTGTGTTGCTGGCTGTGTGTACTTTGGTTTAATTATTAAATTGTGACTGTATGACTATAAAGACCAGTCTGTGGGGCTTTGTAAACTGTAAAATGCTATTCATCATTATTGCAACACTGTGTGTATATAACTTTAATACACTCATATTCATGTGCAGTAAGCATGTATTCCTCACACATAAGTACTGTTTGAGTAAATCTGAATATGAGAATTGATAAAAACTATACTTATGTAAAAGTAACTCAAAAATAACTAGTTACTTAAGTTATTAACTAGTAATAGTAATATATTACTTTTTTAGAAAAGTAATAAGTAATAGTAATATATTACTTTAACGTAAAAGTAACTAGTAATAGTAACTTATTACTTTTATTAGTAACTAGCACAACACTGATGCCTAGTTATAGTTGGAGGGGTTATGATTGAGGCTACTTTTTGGGGATGGTTGGGGATGAGAGGGAGGGCAAAGTTGGAAGTGAATTTTTCCATTAACAGTTCGCTATATTGCCAGGTTCAGTGAATGTGGCACCGTTAAGCACCAGTTGAGCACATTGCTGTGTGCTGCCCTTAAGGTTTCTGACATAGCTGTAGAAGGCCCTATAGTTATCTTTCACCTGGGAAGTTATCTTAACCTCAGAGGTGGCTTTGCTTGACCAATTAACTCTCTTAGTTGCCTATTTAGTTTGATGAGATAGTTTTTATCTTTATGGGAATGATCCTTCCTGATTGTTATCATAATTACTTCCTTTTGTTGTATAATCTGTTTTATTTGGAATGCCACCAGGGCAGTTTGATTCTGTGTCTAGTTTTGGGCTTACATCTGGTAGGTACAGCAGCTTCTATGCAGCTGTTGACATGGTATTACAGAGTTTCTGAGAGCAATTCAGAATAGGCTTCTGTGTTCTTGGGGTTTGAAGGGCACTGAATTTTTAAAAACTATCCCTTAATAAAAGGTAATTTGCCTTGGAATAGTTATTAACTGTTACTGGTTTGAATTGGATTATAGAGTTGATTTTGATCTAGAAGGAGACAGCTTTATGGCCTGACCTTACCATGGAGGATGAGAAACTGATGGGGTGCAGAGTTTTCCCATATTTGTGAGCACAAGGTTCAGTATGCTGGAGCCTCTAGTGGATGTATTCACTATTTTGTCAAGGGTGGTTGTATTTATAAAGTCCTGGAATCTCTGTGCCTGTATATTTGAGGCTTTGTAGGATTCTCACTCTATAGAGAGTGTAATTAAAGTCTCCCATGAGTAGGGTGTTAGGTTGGATGGTAAGTGTCTCCAGTAAGTCCAAGTAGCATTGTGAGTTTCTTGGGACTTGGAGGGTGACCTATAGCTGGCTAAGATATGGTATGGGATTCTGTCTATGGTGATCTGCACGTATGATTAACTCCAGTGTGTCATCCAGTTTGAACACCACAGATGTATGCTTGCTATTGATGTATATTGAGACACTTCTACCTTTAGCTCCTGGTCTAAAAGTGTAGAAGACACTGAAGCCTTGCACTTCCAGAGTACTGTCTGTTACTTTAAGCCATGTCTAGGTAACTGCAGAAAGTGTAAGGAGGGCTTTGAGGGAGTGCTGTTTATTTTATTTAGGCTCCTGGCACTGTGCAGTAACACCCTGAGGTTCAGTTGAGTTGATTTGGTATGTTGCTATGTATGCCAATTTGGCATTGCCTGAAAAAGGCACTATGGGGGTAGATGAATATTTAGCCAGTGTATGAAAGCATAGAGCAGCAAGGTGCAGCCCATCCTTGGCAAATCAGCATGGTCTGTTAAACATGCCCTCCCAAGATGACAAATATTGGATCACCTTAGAATGACACCAGAAAGACAGCCAGTTGTTAAAATCAATCATTTTTTGTTAATTTTGTGGCATCATTCTCAGTGATGGTAATATGCTGTTCAGTGCTAGAATCATACTAGCCTGAGACATATAGTCTAAAAGCTCCATAATGTCTCTCTTCATATAGTCCTGAGAGGTACACCTCAGGTCATTTAAACCTATATGGGCTATGATGGTCTCATACTGGTACCTGTGGTGTAATGCCTTGAGTGCATGTGTGATTTGGCAGATCCTGGCTCCAGATAAGCAACTAACAATGATCTTCTCCTTATTTAGCCTGGTTAGAGGAGCATCAGTCTATCTTATAATGGAGTATCCCTCATCAATATGAAGGCAGAATTGCAGCAGACACTTAAAACATCCACAAAGCATTCTATAGTTATATCAAGAATCTCCACGGCAATACCCAGGTTTGCTCTGATTTACTGCACAATGATATCTCCTATACTGAGCCAACAGACTATGCCAACATACTGGCAGACAGATTCAGTGCCAACTTTACCCCCTCACATGGACCAATCACAATACCGGAGGAATACCAGGCACCCAGCATTACTGCAACACAGGTTAAAGCTGCATTGTCTAAGGCCAAGAATACAGCTTCCATGGGACACAAAAATATCCCTGGATGTGTTCTACATGAACTACAAAGTGAACTGGCACCACATCTGTGTATCCTGTTCAATCACAGCCTCACCTCAGGCTTTGTCCCTACTGAATGGCCCACTGCTACAGTCATCCCTCTCCATAAAGGGGGAGTGACTACAGACCCTAGGAATTATCACCCCATTAGTCTGACAAGTCTGATATGTAAGGCTATGGAGCACATCATTATGGACCTAATTAACAAGGCTATAGGGAATCTCCCAGGCAGGTATGACCCTAACCCTGAGCAGTATCCTTCCTTCACCAAGAATGATGCCACAATATAGAGACAAGATGATCAGCTTTAACAATTGGCTTAATGTCTGGTGTCATTCAAAGGGGATCCAGTGTCTGTCTGCCTGGGATGACATGCTTGACAAGCCACGCTGCTTCGCAAGGGACGGCTTGCACCTGTCACCCCTGGGATTCCGGATATTGGCTAAGGCTCTTGCCACCCCCATAGTGCCTTTTTAGGCAAGGCTCAAATTCTAAACCTACCACCCTAGAAAACAAAATGGGAAGAAATTGAGGGTAATGCTGCTCAATGCCAGAAGTCTAAATCTCAAAATGCACGCACTCGAGGCCCTTCTCAGTATGGAGAACATCGATGTCTGTGCTGCAACTGAAACCTGGTTCAAGGCTCCTGAGAGCACCCCGGCACTATTAGGTTTTACCTCATATCATGCGCTCCCCAAAACCCGGACCACTCCACAAAAGGAGGGTGTATCCATATTCATAAAGGATACTCACACCTCCAGGTTGGTGGCAACGCATGGGGCTTCGGAAACCATCCAGGTGCAACTAACAATAGGCAAAACTGTTCTACAAATTGTAGCATGCTACAGGCCACCCTCTCAAACTCAGGAACCCCACACAGCCTTCCTGAAGACACTGGAGGGTATAAATGTATCTCCAAACACCATCATATTGGGTGACTTCAACTACCCGAATATAGACTGGGAACATTACTCAAGCCCTAACTTTCTAGCCCAACGGTTCCTGGAGTTCATAAATTCAAATGCCATGGAACAGCTAGTCACTGTTCCCACGAGAGGAGAAAATATACTAGATCTCATTGTCACAAACATGGGGACAAAATGCTCCACAATGGAAGTATCTCCCTCATTGGTGAGATCTGATCATAAACCAATCTCACTGGAAATCCACATCCCGCCCCCACCCCAAACAAAAAAGACCATAGTGAAGAACTTCTCTAAAGCAAACTTCACACTACTCAAGACTGGTGTGGTATCCTTCAAGGCCCCTGAGTCAGAGGAAACCACAACCCAAGCTACGCGAAGCCCTTACAAATGCCTTCTATGAACACCTCCAGGACTGCATGGATCAGGCAATCCCAAATAAAACCAAGACTCTTTCCACAAAGGGCAAACGTCCAGTCTGGTGGACCCCAGCCATTAACAAACTTTACAATAAGAGGAGAAAGCTATTACATGATAGAACAAAATCCATAAAAGGGAAGTCACCCCTGATCATTATTAGTAAAAATTACGAGCACTCATAAAATCAACTAAGGCCAATTTTGAGAGAAAAATTGCCATGGATTCAAAGGACAATCATAAGGCCTTTTTCAGCTATATTAGGAACCTGGGTGGAAACTCACAGATATGCTCAGAATTAGTCCAAAATGATACAAAAATCACTGAACCCACAGACATTGCCAACATACTGGCAGACGGGTTCAGTGCAAACTTCTCCCCCCTCTCCCCCCAAAGGGAGATAACTATCCACCAATTTAAAAGGCCCCAAAATGCATCCAGTTACACCCAGTTGTGAGATGATTGAGACATTCTACTAGCCTGGCAAAATGTAAATGAGCTGCAGAACCTTATTTAACCAAGTCTGAGAATGAAGGAGGGCTTTGAGGGAGTGCAGTTTATTTTATTTAGGCTCCTGGCACTGTGCAGTAACACCCTGAGGTTCAGTTGACTTGATTTGGTATGTTGGTATGTATGTCAATTTGGCATTGCCTGAAAAAGGCACTATGGGGGTAGATGAAGATTTAGCCAGTGTATGAAAGCATAGAGCAGCAAGGTGCAGCCCATCCTTGGCAAATCAACATGGTCTGTTAAACATGCCCTCCCAAGCTGACAAATATTGGATCCCCTTAGAATGACACCAGAAAGACAGCCAGTTGTTAAAATCAATCATTTTTTGTTAATTTTGTGGTATCATTCTCAGTGATGGTAATATGCTGTTCAATGCTAGAATCATACTAGCCTGAGACACATAGTCTGAAAGCTCCATAATGTCTCTCTTCATATAGTCATGAGAGGTACATCTCAGGTCATTTAAACCTATATGGGCTATGATGGTCTCATACTGGTACCTGTGGTGTAATGCCTTGAGTGCATGTGTGATTTGGCAGATCCTGGCTCCAGATAAGCAACTAACAGTGATCTTCTCCTTATTTAGCCTGGTTAGAGGAGCATCAGTCTATCTTACAATGGAGTATCCCTCATCAATATGAAGGCAGAATTGTGGCAGACACTAAAAACATCCACAAAGCATTCTATAGTTATTTCAAGAATCTCCACGGCAATACCCAGGTTTGCTCTGAGTTACTGCACAATGGTATCTCCTATACTGAGCCAACAGATAATGCCAACATACTGGCAGACAGATTCAGTGCCAACTTTACCCCCTCACATGGACCAATCACAATACCGGAGGAATGCCAGGCACCCAGCATTACTGCAACACAGGTTAAAGCTGCATTGTCTAAGGCCAAGAATACAGCTTCCATGGGACACAAAAATATCCCTGGATGTGTTCTACATGAACTACAAAGTGAACTGGCACCACATCTGTGTACCCTGTTCAATCACAGCCTCACCTCAGGCTTTGTCCCTACTGAATGGCCCACTGCTACAGTCATCCCTCTCCATAAAGGGGGAGTGACTACAGACCCTAGGAATTAACGCCCCATTAGTCTGACAAGTCTGATATGTAAGGCTATGGAGCGCATCATTATGGGCCTAATTAACAAGGATATAGGTTCATAGGTTCATACTAGGCTATCTGCCCTAGGGCATTTATAAGCCTAGCCAGAATGTGTTTGGCTTTCGCCACCCATTTTAAATTTATTTTGCTATGCCCTTTTTCGAGGTTAGTATACTGTGCCTCTGTCTAACAGTGACACAGAAGTGATACCCGGGGTAAACCTACGATATCCCATCCACTCATCAAGATTCCTCTTGAAGAGAGTCAATGAGGGACTCTGCCTAACCTGGACTGGGATTTTATTCCAGAGTGAAGGGAGCCTCTGGGTTATGAATCTGTTCCTCCAGCATGTTCTATTTATTTCAGTGCTGAGGTTCAAGTCTCTTGAGCGCGTAGCTCGATGGGATTTGGATTTTCTGAGGTGCAGCATGTCCATTAATTCCGGGTTGACATGGCTTTATACTTCAGGTACAGATCGCCTCTGAACAGGCGGTATGCCACTGAGTACAGCTGAGTTTCTTTAACCGGGCAGCATATGGCATCTGTTTGAGCCCTTTGATCCTCTTGGTGAGGTACTTTGGGGTCTTTCCAGTTGCTGCAGGTGTCTGGTAAGGTACATCCCAAGGGGCATTGTACTCAATTATGGGCCTGATGGGGATGAGTAAAGAGGCACGATGACCTCCCTGATCTAGATGTGAATCCTTCATGATTAGGTGGGCTATATAAAATGTTTTTCTAACCACTTTGGCCACGTGGTTGTCAAATGAGAGATTGTTATCAACTTGGGTCCCCAGGTCCCTAATTACTTCTTCACTTAATGGATTACCACCTATGTGGTAATTTGTGGGCACTTTGTTTTGCCAAAGGGATGACTATACACTTTTGGCATTTAGCTTGAGGCCATGGCTCTGGCACCAGTTGTCTGTTTCTGTGAGGCCCTTTTGGAGGATGCTTGTGTCGGCTGGAGAGTCGATTATGGCACCCAGTTTGCAGTCATCTGCGAACTTGGTCAGCCACAGTCCTTCGTGTTGGCCTGTACCTCCGAAATATTTACCGAACAAGAGAGGTCCCAGGACTGAGCCTTGTGGGACACCACTTGTAACTGGTTTGGAGTCTGACATGGCTCCAGCAATTCTAACCATGTGGGTTCTGTCCTTGAGCCAGTTTGCAATCCATCTAGTGACATAGGGGTTTATATTTAAGCTGGTGAGCTTATCTATAATGCCCAAGTGGGGTATTGTATCAAGGCTTTTTATGAGGTCCAGGTAGGCTGTGTGGACCACCTTCCACTCATCAATGGCCTTGGTGACTGTTTCAAAGAAATCAACCAGGTTTAAGAGGCAGGATCTGCCCTTAACAAAGCCAAACTGGGTAGGATCCAGTGTCTGTAGGTCCCCAATATCTTTATTTATGAGGTCCATGATGATCCTTTCCATAGCTTTGCAGACCAAGCTAGTCAGGCTTATGGGGCGATAGTTTCCAGGATCCGTTGAGGCACCACCTTTATGGAGAGGGACCACTGTTGCTGTACGCCACTCTCCAAACTCTAGATCCCACTCAATTTGGTTTTGTGAAGGTTAGATCATGCCTGCTCAACCTGGTTGACTTCTTTGAGTCAGTCACAAGAGCTGTGGATGAATGCAAGGCAGTTCATACAGCCTACCTAGATCTGGCCAAGGCCTTTGATACCATTCTCCACTCAGGAATTATTGATAAACTCACCAAACTAGGCATCAACCTCTATATCACTAGGTGGGTTGCAAACTGGCTCACATATAGAACCCACAGTGTGAAAGTAGCAGACTCCAAGTCAGACTGCCAACCAGTCACGAGGGGTGTCCCACAGGGATTTGTCCTGGATCCTCTCCTGTTTGGCATCTACTTCTCAGAAGTCCAGGCCAACATGAAGGGATTCTGGCTGATCAAGTTCACATATGACTGCAAGCTGGGAGCCATTATTAACTCCCCAAGTGATGCAGGCATCCTACAGAAAGGCCTCACTGAGACAAATGATTGGTGTCGAAACCATGGCCTTAAGCTTAATGTCAAAAAATGTGTTGTCATCCCCTTTGGGAAAAACTCAGTTCCCACTAATTACCACATCAATGGGAGCCCACTGAACACTGAAGGTGTTTTAAGAGACCAGGGGACATAGCTGTACAGCAACCTCTCCTTCGACCACCACATTGCCACTGTGGTCAGAAAGTCGCTTCTATGTGGCACATCTCATTACCAAGGGTTTTGCATCCAAGAAGAGAGAGGTCATCATCTCTCTCTACTCCTCCCTCATTAGGCCAGTCATCGAGTACAATGCCCCATTTGGCATGTACCTCATTAGACACATGCAACAGCTGGAAAGGCCACAAAAGTACCTCACAAAGAGGATCCTAGGCCTTAAACACATGTCCTACATGGACAGACACAAAAACTCCAGCTATTCTCTGTCTCATATCATCTACTAAAAGGTGATCTCTGCTTAACTTACAAAGCCAAGTCTGACCCAACTCTGTTAGAAATGCTACATCTAAAGAAATCCCAATCCTTCCACACCACACACTCCAGAGACCTCAACCTCATTACCACAATCAACAGAACATGTTGGAGGGACAGGTTCATAACCCAGAGACTGCCCATGCTCAGGAATAGACTTCCCATACATGTAAAGCAGAGCATCTCACTGGCCCTCTTCAAGACAAATCTTGATGAGTGGATGGGAAATAGAAAGTTCACCCTGGGGATCACTCCAGTGGCTCTACTTGATAGAGGCACTGGGAACTAACGTCGGGCAGCATGATGCCAGGGCACCTCTATGGGCTAGTCTTGTAAAGGCTCCAGGGCCATTAGCCTAGTACACACCTATGAACCTATAAACCTGTGATGAGAGTTCTGGGAAGTGTGTTTGCCTGCCTTAGGGACTTAGTGTTTGGGGCTGCACTGAGAGTGACAGTATGTGTGGTGTTAGTTGTTGTTTTTAGTGACTGCCTTTGGGCTTGCTGCGACATAGCTTTGACAACAGGTGGTCTAGGTGATCTTTATTGTTTAGGAAGATTGCTTTTAAGTGCCTCAGCATATTGTAGTTTTTGTGTGTTATGTGCTATGTGAGGTGGTTGTTGTATGTGGTTTTGACAACCTGTGTGCTTGTGTGTGAGAGTTTCACCTTCAGTGTCATTGTGTAAGTGCACCTCTCACATTCTGTGTCTGCTTCTTTAAGGATTAAGTGGTTGTTAGTAAATATAAGACAATGGCATTGTCTTAGGATGCTGTGATGCCCCACCACTGGCCCAGTAATCAAGGAGCCTCAATCCTCACACTGGCAACAGTGGGGGCTGTACACAGTGGGAGGATTACAAGTTGCACACACAGTAAAGTGCAATTTCCTTATGAGCACATAGAGATCACAATTAGCCTGGGGATGGTTTATCTCTCTTTCTCCAGATCCCCAAAATGACTCCCCACTGGCACAGCTATAGAGTTGAGATCTCAGCTGAGTGGCAACACCAGACCTCTGTCCAACCAGTGCTTCATGTCCCTGCCCAAGTAGCTAACACACACACTCTTTGAGATTTGATTAATACACACACACACACACACACACACACACACACACACACACACACACACACACACACACACACACACACACACACATGGGAAAGGCTAGCCAGGTTTACTAGCTATACCCCCTTCTGCCCAGACTATAAGGTATTTTTACTGCCACCAGCCACTACTTATTAGCTACTTTAAGGCCCTTAGCAAAGGGTGTCCAATCTTACTGTATAATGTTACTATTAATCCAAAGGGTAGTTTGACCAAGAGCAAGGTTATTAGGAGTGGCCTGCACTGTGTCACCAAATAGATATGCAAGTACTCTAAGAGCTTATATGTCTCTAGACAAACCAACCACAATTGAAAGGTTTAAATATATTTAATAATAAATAATAAAAGAACAAGAACATTTTCAGTAAGTAAACATTGTTACTTCAAACTTAAAAATCACAGGAAATATTTAAAACAACATTGCAGGATACCCTCAAATAAGTAAAGAAAAACATCTAAATTAAGCTCAGCTATATTCCTGACTATATCTAAAAGAAATTACTGTATTCTAGTTAACTTACTTACAGAGCACGGGAAGTGAGGTGAGTGGATGTTCTTGTCAGGTCAAAGACAAATACAGAATGCTCTACCTCTCTCCAAGATTTCTTAAATTAATATCTCCAATATTGCTGCTGGGATACTTGCAGCATGACATCTCTTCTTGTCATCTGACTATCCCAGCTGAAAACCTCCACTACAGCTAGTAGCATTTAACATCTCTCTGTGAAAATACACAAACAAGGACTTCTTTTACATCTAAGTTAACCAAATGATGGAAGTCGTAAAATAATTTACATTCCTGCACATCTAAAGACAATAAAAAAAAACTTCTAGTTCTAGACATTATGTCTCCAGTTGCACTGAAACTGAAAGATAACATCTCTTTTTTGGCACAGTTATAAAATAATTTAATTTCAGCTATTCTTCTGAAGTTTTGCAAGTTAACCTTCTATGTGCCAGTTCCCACTGTTAAAACATATATATTTACACAGTTACAATAGTTTATATACATTTCTGTTCTGTTCCAGTAGGGTATACTGTGGATACATTTGTAAGCTCAGTACTGTACAAACCCTTTTCACACACACTTCTGTATCAGCAGTTCTAATGCATTTGTAACTGTTCTACAGGGAAATTTTGCTTTCTATGTATTTGCTACTGCACAAGGCACTGCTAACCCACTCAAAATCACATTTATTGCAGTACAGAAAAATAGAAAACTAAATAATAAGCTCTCTGGCCAATAAAATGACTATGAGACTTTTGTGTATTTCCCAATTTAGATAGACCAGGAAAATACCTCCTGTCACAAGCTGAATAAGTCCAGTCATCCTAATTTAAATGCACACTAACAGAGACCCACAAGTGCAATTTTACCTGAGACCAATTAAACAGGTAGCTGAAAATCACTTGTTGAAGGCAATTTCAAGTCAGTCTTACACTAGTAACAGTGAAAGGAAGAGCATGTTTTACAAACAAAAATGTCAGTGTAAATGCACATGTAAAAGCTATCTAGAGAAACATACAAATAAAGGCAATATTGGAGCTCTTTCAGAAACTTTAGCTTAACGTGTTGGTGGGGGATAGTGCAGACAGAATGCAAATTTAAGCAGGTCAGTGATAAATAAAAAATAAAAGCACTGAAGCACAAAATGGAGCAGAGAAAATTGAACGTTTACTACAGTTTAAGGCACTGCACTAGGCAAAAATTTACCAGTAACACTATTTATGGAAAAATGCAGTAATAAATGACTAAAGCTTAAATCTATAGTAGTACATAGTCCTGTCACAACCATGTATTAAACTACAAGACTATGGCCAATCAGGATTTAAAATACAAACGGATAGCTTTTATAAGTAATTCTACTTACAGAAATAGAAGTGCAGAATAGTGCAGAAACACAGTCTTCCCACAACTGCTAATTAAAATACTAAGGTCCCAGAAGAAAGTAAAACATGCAAATAGATACATTTTTGACTAAGATACAGAACAGAGCACAAAAGGAGCAACTTAAATAATTATGCAGAATCGAAAAAATAATTAAAATAATTTAATTCTCTTCCCTTTTCGATGAAAAGCTATTTATTCAAAATTCCACAATTCTCCAAGTAGTTAATAAAAGTTAAAATCAGTTGCTCCTTGCAAGGTAGGGATGAGTCAGTGGATAAGACAGGTCATAAAATAAAATATCTCATTTAAATATATATTTTACAGGGGTGGTTTTAAACCTCTTTTATTCCTGAAATCCAACTGGCTAAATTTCTCTTATTAAAGGGTAAAATATAAAAGTCACTCAAGAAGAAGTGAGACAGATGAATGATTTTATTATTTTAACCATCTCAAACAGTCTGAAGTTGCTAATAAAACATACACTATTGCTAGGATTCAGAAATAGCTACTGTGAGAGGTGAGCCCTAAAATGAACTTCCTAAACAGAGCATATCCACTTCTTACTGATACACACACACACACACACACACACATATATATATATATATATATATATATATATATATATTTATATATATATATATATATATACACACACACACACACACACACACACACACACACACACACACACACACACACACACACACACACACACACACACACACACATAGATATAGACATACATATATAACTACTTTCATAATATTATAGAAATATGTAAAATTGGCTTTGGGGCCCATGTATTGTATATATGTGCTGTGTGTTAAATTTCCAGTTCTGTGAGCTTAGATTGCAAATGTGGTTACACATGCATATGTCATTTCTAAATTCATATTACAAACATTTGTTCATTTCTTGCTGATGAGTAGGCAGTGCATTCTGTCTGGTTTGTACCTGTTGATTTCTTCAGTGTACTGCAGTCCTGATTGAAGCTCGGGTTGCTGATCTACACAGCATTGAACCATTGAGTTCTGCTTGTTGTTTATGTTTTTCTGCTGCCCTGCTGCATACAGATCCTGCAGTGATAGGCCAGCTGGTGCAAGGTAACACATCGTAACCGCACTGTGCTACTCTTTGAGATTGTGTATATTAGGACACACCATCATACGTCATGCAGTCGTGGGCAGTGCCATCTTGAATGACATCTGATGGGGCTGTCAGTAAAGTTTTTGCCACTTTTTTTAACTGTTATTCTTTAAAATGTTTAACAAAATTAAAGTATAAGGAATGGAAACTCTATGGACATTACTGACTTAATGTCGGTCAAAGACAGCTACATACATTCAGGAAGGGGGCTGTCGCCCTTCTGTACCCCCTTCTTTACATTGTTTTAAGTACCTTGCAGACCTTTTGGGGGGTGCAGTGATGGATGGAGCACTTTTCTTTTTTATCCCATCTACTAAAAAAATTTTGATTCACATTAATTAACAATTATTACTTAAAAAAATAAGAGGTCTTATATTATAAGGTCAACCCACATCGCACCCAGGGTGGTGCTTGCTACTGCGCATCCTGGTGCGTCCTAATATATACAATTGCTCTTCTCTTTATGTGGATCATTTGGTCATTTACAAACCTTTCGATGCACTAAGTCTACAGAGTGAATAGCTTGTTTAGAAATACATTTACTGGGCTTTCTTCTATGAATCTGGAATGTTCTATCCAGTGAGAGTTTTATAACTGCCACAAAGAAAACGCTACTGTATTCTGCAGATTTGAAATACATATTTTCTTGTTTGCGATGTTTATTCATGGTGAGCAACCTATGATATGTATTACATCCAAAGAAGCCATAATATGATCACCTAAGTTTTGAATCACAGAAAAATACAAGATGAGTATGTGAAAATAACATTCATATTATTATGTTCGAAGTCACCAGCTATTCTGTTGTGTAAAAATTGACAGTGAGTAAAAACATATTCCAGAAAAAATGACAGCACTTGCATATGCATCTTTTATTACATAGTGAGGGGAAGTGCATAGCTCACATGAGATCAGAGTTCAAAGCTGAAGTGAATAGGCACAACATTTCGGTCCCATGAGAATCTCTACATTAATTTGTAACATGCAAGCTAGAATTAAACCACAGGAAAGTGGCAATTCCTAGGAAACAGATCCTTGGATGCAGTAAATAAATATAACAGTCAAAGGAGGAAGATGAGACACAAAAAGGGATCAGTGTCTCATAATCCAGAATAAAACTGTCTTCAGCAAAAAGCTTATTTACATCAATTAATAAATAATAGGAGAGACTGCAATGAAGATTTAAAAATTCTGCTGTCAAGGAACAAGGTGTACATATATATTTTGTTTAATAGAATGAGAACCTGGATTGTACTTCTTTTATATGTGGTTGAGGTGGTTGCTTTCCTAGAAGTGGTGTGCATAGGTGGAATGAATGAAACAACACTTAGCAGCTCATTAGTTTCTTGTGTCAGCAACACTGACCTTAAATTAACTTTTTATTAGCTGACTAATTTAGTCTCAGTGGTAGGATGAGCTACGCACACTACTTTTCTAAGTATTATTGATAGACTAGAAATGCAGCCTAAAGAGAACTGAGCCCTGCAGCATTTTTTCATAAAATACTGACTCTTAACGAGTTTATCGCCATTAAATGCAGCCTGACTAACATCTCTGAGCAAATGAGTGCTGTTTTTGTTTATTCTAAAATGTATTATTGCTGTATTTTATTACCCAAGAACTCAGCTTCTCTATTACTCTTTCAATGTTTGGCTTCTTAGCAAGCAAACAATGTTACTATGGTTACAAAGAAATGCTGAGACTTGGCCAGTATTATGGCATGAAATTCCTTCGAGTGTAGGAAAAGTACAGTTTTGTACCTACCATAAATGTAGATGTTCGAGGATCCACATTGCTGCAGTCCTAACTATTGGGGTAGTCCGCTGTCCAGTCGGCCCGAATACCAAAGTATATGGCTGACGTCGGTCAGGGCGCATTAGACTGACGTCAATACGTCAGGGTACTAATGCGCATGACCGACGTCATATCCTCAGTCTTTTCTTGCCCCAGATGTCAGAAGACCCTGAAAAGATAAGGCCCAAACCAAAACTCCCAACATATCTGCACCAAAATATATATATACAAAATATACAAAATCAGCAGAATATAACCTCACCTACACAACCACCCCTAAACACAGAGGGGAAGGAGGGAGGGTAAATTGGACTGCAGCAATGTGGATCCTCGAACATCTACATTTATGGTAGGTACAAAACTGTACTATGTTCTTCATTCCACATTGCTGCAGTCCTAACTATTGGGTAGAATCCCAAAGCAGAGGTAAGGGTGGCTGGCAAATCATAAGGAAGCAGGAGCTGATAACATGCCTTGCAAAATAGCTGTGGCAAAACCAGCCCTAGACTTAGAGTAGAGAGGAAGGTGGTAATGCTTAGAGAAAGTATGCACTGAACTCCAAGTAGCTGCCTCCAAAATATCCTTAGTTGCCACCCCCCGTAAAAAAGCTGTTGAAGTGGCAGTAGCCCTAGTGGAATGAGGCCTAATCCCAACTGGAATCTCCTTGCCATGATGGGAATAACAAAATGCAATGCAAAACCCAATCCACCTAGAAATAGTTTGTTTTGACACAGGCTTGCCCTGAGAACTCAAAGCAAAAGAAACAAACAACTGCTGAGACTGCCTAAAATCCTTAGTCCTGCTCAAATAATAACGCAATTGCCTGTGTACATCTAAAGTGTGCAAAATCTTTTCCCCTTTATTTTGGGGATCTGCATAAAACGTAGGCAAATGAATAGTTTGGTTTAAAGCCACACTAGAAACCACTTTAGGCATAAAGGAAGGATTAGTACGTAATGATACCCTATCCTTATGAAAATCAAAAAGGCTCAACCGCCATAAGGGCCTGTAACTCAGAAACCCTTCTTGCAGAAGTAATGGCCAACAAAAAGCAGTCTTCCATGACAAGTATTTCAGTTCAGCAGTAGCTGCAGGCTCAAAAGGTTGTAGAGTAAGTTTCTCCAACACAAAATTGAGATCCCAAGCAGGAGTAGGAGCTCACGTGGGGTCTTATATTCTTTGCCCCTCTAAGAAATTGCTTGAACAAAGGATGTGAAAACAATGGTGGGTCACAATCATAGTGAGCTGAAATTGCTGCAGCATGAATCTTAATGGAAGAGAAAGACAAACCTTTGTCCAATAACTCAGTAAGATATTGAAGAGCCACACTCAAATTAGGCTCTGAAATCTCCAAATTCTTTGCTGCAGTCCAAAATAAAAATCTCTTCCATTTTTCTGCGTACACTTTCCTTGTACTAGGTCTTCTGGCTTCCATAATCACATTTAAAACTTGTTGAGGAAGTTGAGACCTGCTGTCTTTCAAAACAGAATATGCCAGGCTGTTAGATGAAGAGAGTGAAGCTTGACATTGAGCAGACGACCGTCCTTCTGAGACAACAGATGTGGAATCAAGGGTAAAGGCCATGGAGGCTTCTTTACCAGACTCCTCAGTAATGGGTACCAGTGCTGCGAGGCCAATCTGGAGCTATTAAAATCATCCTTGGCTTGTCTTGTCTGACCTTTAGAAGCACCTTTGGAAGAAGAGGCAGAGGTGGAAACGCATACACATGAAGACTTTTCCAACTGAAAGAAAGAGCATCCACTTTCCAAGCTGTGTGATGAAACCTCTTTGTGCAAAACTTTGGCAGCTGGTGGTTTAGTGGAGAAGCGAACAGATCTATGTCTGGAGTTCCCCAGGACACTGTCAACTTTTGAAATACATGAAGATCCAGTTTCCACTCGTGGGGATCCATGATTTGTCTGCTTAACACATCTGCTAAGGAGTTCTGTGCTCCGGCAGAAACCTTGCCTGAAGAGTTAGTTGCAAGCCGCAGTCTCCCATAAAATCATTGCTTGCCTGCACAATGGGTAAGAATGTGTTCCCCCTTGTTTGTTGATGTACCACATGACAGTTGTGTTGTCTGTTAGAATCAACACCTGCCCTGGAAGAAGTAACTCCTTGAAAGCCATTAATGCAAACTGGACTGCTAACATCTCTTTCATGTTGATATGTAGATGCTGTAGTCTGGCAGGCCACTTGTCTTGTATCCACTTTCCATTTAGATGAGCTCCCCAAGCAATGTCTGAGGCATTTGTCGTTAGAATTTGACTCGCCTCTGGCCGGGTCACAGAGAGTCCCTTGTTTAGGTGACATTCCTGAGCCCACCACAAAAATTCCTTTTGAATGCAAGGTATTATTTGAATGACAGTGTCCAAATCCTGGCAGTGCTGTGTCCATACAATTTTGAGATACCATTGTAGCTTCCTCATATGCAGTTTGGCATTGGGAAGCACCAGAATACAAGATGCCATGAACCCTAAGGCTTGAAGGACTGTCCTTGCAGTCAGCCCGGACTGAAGAGATAGTTGATGGAAGTAACTGGAAAGATTCTTTTGTTTGTCCGGGGTTAAAAGGCCATCTGGGCTGCTGTATTCAGTCTCACACCCAGAAAGCACATGTCTTGAGAGGGTACTAGACTGGACTTTATTTCGTTCACAGAATACCCTAGGCATCTTAGCACTGCTATGACATATTCCAAATGCTGTAGAAGGTCTTCCTTTTCTTGAGCCAGAATCAGGCAATCGTCCAAGTAAGGATAGATTTGAATTCCTTTTAGCCTGAAGTAAGCTATCACTGGAGCCAGAACCTTTGTGAATACTCTGCGCAGTAGATAAGCCAAAGGGCAATGCAGAGAACTGATAATGAGAATTTCCAGCTCGAAAACGCAGATACTTTCTGCAACTTAGTCTGATAGGCACATGAAGGTAAGCTTCCTTGAGATCTAAAGTTACCATCCAGTGATCCTTGCCCAGCAGAGGTAAAAGCTGTTGTAACGTCAACATTTTGAACTTGGGAATGTCCAGATAAGTGTTGAGGATAGATAAATCCAAAATTGGTCTCCACGTGTTCCCCTTCTTGGTACTAGGAACAGGCGAGAATAAAATCCTAGGCCCCTTTTGGCACAGGAACTGGCTGAATGGCCCCTATTTGGAGTAACTGAGAAATTTGCTTGTGAGCCTCTTGTCTTTGTAGAGGAGGAATGTCTGGCATGCCTTTGAAAGGAGGCAAGGTATGGAAATAAAACCTGTAACCGTGGTGAATGATATCCAGAACCCATTTGTCTTGGGTAATTAAAT